>NW_009276923.1:545686-567847 GCF_000150675.1 Verticillium dahliae VdLs.17 | reverse complement strand
ACTCGGACGGACCATCCATGACATGGCCACACGACGCCACCCTCTTCGGGAAAAGGCAAGCGTCGGTCGAACAGGGACAACGACCGACGAAGGAAGTAAGAGCAATCTGCTCAGCCGAACGAACCCACGGCACAAACCACCTCTACGTACGAATAAACGTAGGAGGAAGATGGGCGAGCGCGCTATTAGACAGCGGCGCCCAGGGCAACTACATGAGCCCCGAATATATCAACAAGAACCACATCAGCTGGAAATATAAGGAGGAACCCTATCAGCTCAGCACGGTGGAGGGACAAGCGGTCTCGTACGGAGGAGGAATCGTGAATACGGAGACTGCGCCCCTCCAGGTATTCATTTCTCGCCGACCCGGCCACATAACCTTCGACATCACCAACATGGGAGGAAAACAAATCATCCTAGGCATCCCATGGCTCAGAGAATGGAACCCTCAGATTGACTGGACAGCTGGCCGCGTCCAGTGGAGTACGTCAGCCCCTGAGGAAAGACCCACGAGCGGTCTCTCAAGCGACCTCCAACTAGCCCTCACGAATAGGGACAACTCAGAGGAGACAACCCCGGAGGAGCTCACAACAGAACAGCAAGAAAGACTGCAGAACGTACCCAAGGAATACTGGAAGTACGAAAAGATCTTCAGGGAAGAAGTCGACACGGTGCTACCTAAGCACACACACTACGACCACGAAATCCCAATCAAGGAAGGGGAGAGCCCCCGATTTAACAAGATCTACGGATTAAACCCTCGACAGATGGATACTCTCGACGAGTATCTCAAGGAGAACCTCAGAAAAGGATACATCCGACCATCGACATCCCCAGCAGGATACCCGATTCTCTTTGTGCCAAAGAAGAATGGCAAGGAAAGACTATGCGTCGACTACAGACAGTTGAACGACATTACCATCAAGAACTGCTACCCATTGCCTCTGATATCAGAACTCAGGGACGCATTAGCAGGAGCCAATTGGTTCACAGCGCTCGATCTCAAAGGAGCATACAACCTCATCCGCATCAAGGATGGAGAAGAATGGAAAACAGCATTCCGAACACGACGAGGACACTACGAGTATTTGGTCATGCCATTCGGATTGACCAACGCCCCCGCAACCTTCCAAAACATGATCAACGATGTACTGCGAGAATTCCTGGACGTCTTCGTGGTAGTGTACCTCGATGACATTCTGATTTTCTCGAAGACGATGGAAGAGCACAAGGGACACGTCCACCAGGTCCTCACACGACTACACCAGCACGAACTGTTAGTAGAACCAGAAAAAGCCAAGTTCCACACACAGGAAGTAGATTTCCTAGGGTATACGATCACCCCAGGAGAAATCAGGATGGAAAAATCCAAAGTGGCAGCCATCAGGGAATGGCCTACACCAAAAAACGTCAAGGACGTCAGAGCATTCCTCGGTTTCGTCAACTTCTATCGACGATTCCTAAAAGGATACAGCAAGACCGCCAATCCTTTGACAAACCTCACGGTCAAGGAAATAGAGTTCGCGTGGAACGAACCCCAAGAAAAAGCATTTCGCCAAATCATCGACGCCGTCCTCAGCGAGCCAGTCCTCCGGATGATAGACCCCGAAAAACCCATGGAAGTCGAGACAGACGCCTCCGACTTCGCCATTGGAGGACAGTTAGGCCAGAGGGACGACCAAGGACGATTGCACCCAGTAGCATTCTTCTCGAAAAAGCTACACGGACCAGAGCTCAACTATCAGATACACGACAAAGAACTCATGGCAATCATCGAAGCCTTCAAAGAATGGAGAACGTATCTCTCCGGAGCACGACACGAAGTCAAGGTCTACACTGACCACAAAAATCTTGCACACTTCACAACGAACAAAGACCTCAACAAACGACAGATTAGATGGGCGGAATTCCTCTCGGAATTCAACTTCACCATCATCTACCGCAAAGGATCTGAGAATGGCAGGGCAGATATCTTGAGCAGACGCTCAGACCACGAACAAACCACACCCCCAAACAATAACGCAATCCTCGCAAGCGACAAAGAAGGAAATCTAATCCCGTACCACCGTACCTTGGCGGTCACCACACGAATAAAACCCGCCAAGCCACCCAAGAGCACCACAGAGCTCATCGAACAAGTCCACGGGGCCAAGGCCCACGGACACCAAGGAGTAGCGAAAACATTCGCCCGACTCAGAAAACATCACGACTTCAAAGGAACCAGACAGGACGTCACAGCAGTGATCCGCAACTGCAACCTCTGCAAGAAAAGCAAGGCAGAGAGACACAGGCCCTATGGAGAACTCAAAGCACTACCAGTACCAACCGCAGCCTGGGAGTCAGTCTCACTGGACTTCATCACCAGCCTGCCACCATCGAAGGAACCCTTAACTGGGACCTCTTACGACAACATCCTAGTAGTCGTCGACCGACTCACCAAGTACTCCTACTTTCTCCCGTATAAAGCCACAGGAACGGCAGAAGACCTCGCCTATGTGTTCCTCAGGAACATTGTGGGACAACACGGACTCCCAAAAGAACTGGTGTCAGATAGAGACAAGCTCTTCACCAGCAACTTCTGGAAGTCACTCATCGCTCAACTTGGAGCCAAACATAAGCTATCCACGGCTTTTCACCCGCAGACAGACGGACAGACAGAAAGAACGAACCAGACTCTAGAGCAGTACCTTCGGTGTTATATCAACTACCAACAAGATGACTGGGTCACATTACTACCCATCGCACAGTTCGCATACAACAGCTCACCAAGCGAGTCAACAAAGGAATCACCCTTCTATGCCAACTACGGGTACAACCCAACAGCCTACGCGGAACGCCGCGAAGCACCGGACACGCCAAAAGCGACCAACATTGCGGTCAACATCCGCAAGATCCAGGAACAAATCAAGCTCGACCTCGAGCTCGTACGCACCAGAATGACCACGTACGCCAACAAGACAAGGATGAAGGGACCATCCTTACAGGAGGGAGATAGCGTCTACCTCATCCGCCGAAACATCAAAACCAAACGACCAAACGACAAATTGGATTTCAAGAAACTAGGACCATTTAAAATTCTCAAGAAACTCTCGGATACCAACTACCACCTCTCATTACCAGAGAACATGAAGATTCACCCCGTTTTTCACATTGCACTACTAGAGCCAGCACCACATAACGCACCACTCGAAACAAACGTGGAAGTCGAAAATACCAACGAGTATGAAGTCGAAAGAATCCTCGATCACAGAAAGATAAGCAAACAAGAAGAATACTTGATCAAATGGAAGAACTATGGGCATGAAGAAAACACATGGGAACCAGTCAAGAACCTGAACTGCCCGCAGTTGCTCCAAGAATATCATCGCCTGGCACAGGACCAAGGTCGGAAAATTCCTCCCCGAAGCCCAACGAGGACCAGTCCACGACGCCGCTAGCACCCCACTCCTGAAGGTCCTGAACCACGTTGGCCTCCTGAGCCTCGAGGCTTAGGTTGTCCCCGCCCAGAGGAAGGACGCCGTCCTCCTCATCCAACTGACGAATCCCACGAGCAAACAACTCTTCCCCACGAGCCTTCGCCGCCTTCCGCATCTTGCGAAGACGGGACAAACGACCCAAGGCCGTCGCCAACTTCGTTTGGAGCACCTCCAACTCCATTTCAGCATCCTCAATCTCAGCCTCTCGCTTCTTCTGCTCTGCAAGAGCCTTTTCCACTAGACGATCATTAGAAAACAGGACCATGACCCCACCAGGGACCAACTTACGCGCAGAAACCACGCTCACACCATCACAAGAGCGACCGCGACGGATGCACTCCCCACAGCGAGAAGAACCAGGGGCGGTCTTACAGACGAGATGTCGCTTGAAGCACCCCGTACAAGGCATCTTGATTTCGCCCTCGGAGTCAATCAAAGCAGCGAGCGCCTTTCTTTGGTCGGTTTTGGCAGACGAACGTTTTATGACACGACCTGACATTTTGTCATGGTTAGTAAGGATGACAAGAGAAGAACCACCGCAGGCGGCTGGGACTTACTACTTATGGCCGCTGGGACATCGGCCTGGAGGAGGAGCATCATGTAACAACCAAGGAAGCAGGGCGGCCGCGAATCGACGACCCCGCGATCAGGGAGCGCGATAAGATAAGAATCGGGCCCACCTGGCAAATCACGTGATGGCTCACTCAGACATAAAGGGTGAGTCGTCGGGCTCACCAAGGACGCCGCAGTGAGCCAGGGAATGGCTCACGGGATAACACACCGTGATCCTAACATCATGGATCACCAACAACTAACCAGTGAGCCATCCAACATGAGCTCACCACCTAACACAACAAGGACAGGATGGCAGGTATATAAGGACGGACATTCTGGACTTGTAGATACATTCTTTCTCACGACAGTGATCAATCTAAGTCTTACCTTGTATTCATTGTAACGAGTGCGCAACGCCTTACGACACCACATCGTCTCAGAGTCACAACCTAAGCTTCTGCAAACAGCAACCCCAACCCTCTGACAGTGTTCCCCCTTCGGAAGCTGCCAGGTCGTAACACCCGCTTGCCATATCAGCACGCAAGCTTGGGAGTGGGAGAACGGGACAGGAAGTGCAATGCAATGGGGGTATTCATTTGACGAGGGCATGCAGCATTAAAGGTTCACTAGATACCCATTTTTGACTTCTCTTTCTAACCAATACAATAACCAACTTTGAACCCCCATTACTTATGCGATTTCTATTAACTTTGCTAGTAATTCTTCTTATTAATTCCTATTTCTAGTAACCATAGCAGGGCCTCTAATCAGTTCCGCCCTAATCGCTTACTTAACTTTCATATCTTTACTAGTTATAGCTCTATCTTATTAAAAGAGGCACTATAACGCGTATAGTAACCCTATTACTACTACTAGATAACTAAGGGTTAATAACTATATCCTTATCTCTATATAATTAATATATCTCTAAAGATATATATCCTTCGTCGCTATTCGACCTAAGCCGATATATAAGACTACTAGAATCCTATCGATAGGATTTTATTATAGGTTTTATATTAATATCCCTATCTATAGCCCTATTAGGCGATCCTAGTAGCGTAGGCCTAAGTTATTAATTATATATATATCCTTACTACCTTAGAGCGATACCTACGATATTATAGCAGTTATAGACGATTATTAGGGTAATCTTACTAGATAGGTCTAGTATACGCTTAGAATTAGAAGTAGGAATATTAGGATAGTCGGGCCGATAGTCGACTAGGCCTTCCTATCGTGACTAGGGATTATAGATATTAACTTCCTTAGTAATAGGCTAGTTCACTCCTGCCTAGTCCGCTAACTCTTAAGCATTAATAAGACTTTCTAGGGGATCTCCTACTCCGGATCTATCTATCTATCTTATACTAATACGTCTATTATCTCCTAGTATATTTAATTCTATTAATAGAGGTCTAGAATCTTCCCGTTTATAAGACTACGGACTAAGTAATAACGGTGCTACTGCTATAGAGGCCCCGTTGCTATAAACCTATTCCCTAGCGTTATTACCTTAGCTCCCTAGAATATCTTCTATTACCTATTAGAATTCCCCTTTTAGTTATTAAGGCTTAAGAGGTTCAAGCCCCCCCTATTAAGGTTTAAGCCCCCCTTATTAAGGTTTAAGTCCCTCCTATTAAGGCTTAAGTCCCTCCTATTAAAGCTTAAGTCCCGATTAGTTATAATAATAGACTATATTATTAGTAGCCCCTAGACCTCTAGCCATAGCAGGACTACCTACCTTTATTAACTATAGTACTTTCGATAGTAAATAGTCTATAGCTAGATAGATTAATCGTCTAAGATATAAGTTTAATTATATTAGATAGTTACCCCTAGACCCTCGATAATACCTCGTAATAGTAGACCGATTATATAATAGAATTATAGCTATATTCTTAGATTCTTATATAGCTATAAGGAATACCTTAGATTATCCTAACCTAGGACCTATAGAAGCTCTTCTTATAGAAACCTTATTAAAGGAGCGATTCCCCGCTATTATCGCTAATATAATCGATAATAAGCCTATAACCCTAGAGTAATACCCTGGAGAAGCCCTTAATAGATACTACCTTAGGGCCTAGGCCTACCTAAGATATACTAGAGGTCGAGACTCTAGAGACCTAGGAGCTATACCTCTATTTATCTTAGAACGTAATTACTTATCCTAGGTAGTACGTTAATTTATATAAGGCTTATAGGACCTCGAGCTCTATTAAGAGTCTATTAAGAAGTCTACTATATAGGTAGAAGGTCTAAGAGACGCTTATACCCTTATCCGATAAGCTAGATAGACTATTAAAGATCGAAAACTCGTTATAAAGGCCTAGGCGGAGTAGATTAAGATTAGCCTTATTAAATAAATAGTGCGAGCTTAGTAAAATAAGAGTATAGAGAGAGTATTAGCTAAGTTCTATAGCCTTTTATTATTAGATAATTAGTAAGATAGTAATACTATACCGTTAGTAATTACTATATTTACTAGAGTTATTTGCCCTATCCCTTAATAGATCTAGATATTATAGAAATAAGTTCCTATATAATATTAGCTAGTTAACCTTACTTAAGCCTAGAGCTTTACTTAGAGGCTAGCCCTTCCTGCTCCTATATAGGTAGTACCTAATTTAGTAAGTAGATATTAAAGCACTAAGTATACTACTTAGGTATACTAAATCCCGCTAGGCCTATACCGTAAGCCTTAATAGATAGGCTAGTAAGGATCGTTTACCTCTAAGCCTCTAGTATAGCTACCCTATTAATAACGCCCCTAAGCTTAGGCACCCTAGTAATAGTAGTAGAATATAGGAAGTTAGGATAGCCGCTAATCGCTACTATAGTTAATTAACCCCTTTATTAATAGAGTATAATCTTTAATTAGAGCCGATAATTATATAAGAGTAGTATACTATACCTATAGTATTAAGGGATATACCCCGCCTACTAGTAAATATAACCCTATAGCTATACGCCTCTAGTAGTAGGAAGTAGATATCCTATGCTAGAAGGGTATCGAAGCCTAGAGTACTATATCTAATATAGCCTTTATAAGTATAGGCCTAACCCTAGAGGACGTTATTATATAGCTAATGAAGGTAGGTATTATTATAGAGGTTAAGTCTTCTAGATCCGGAGACGATAATTTAGCCTAACCCTAGGATAGTAATATTACTCTATCGAATATAAGTACTATAATCGACTCCTATTCGTATAGTATTAAGTTTAACGATAAGATTACCTATACTAAGCTAGAAGTAATTAAAGAAGTTTTAGATTCTATTTTAATATAAATATTCTTAATTATTATTAGACTATTAACTAAGAAGAAATAGAAGGCCTATTCGCTAACGGCTTCTAAGGAAATAAGACTAGAATTTAGTATACCTAGGTTATAGGCATTATTACCTAATTAACCCTAACCGTTCTATTAAGGAGTATCCCTAGAGGACCTAGCCGATATAGTAGCTATATACCCGAGGGTAACTACTTAGAATAAAGGACTAACGACTCGTACTAGCTATAAAGCTAGGAAGCCTAGATAGGATAGGTTAGCCCTTATCGTTAATTAGGATAGTGCTATCCCCTTTAATTACTTAGCCTTCTTTAAGAGGTTTACTACCTAAGTAAACCTTATAGAGATTATATAGATATCCCCGGATACGATTAAGTATCTCCATAAATACGCTATTTAGAAAGGAGCTATAATTAAGATATATACTATATTAGGCTTATTAGAAGCTAAGGGACTACCCCCTAGATTCTAGAGGCTAATAGGTTTAGATATAATACCTAGGTTATATACGGCTACTAGACTATACCGAGTAGATTAT
Source organism: Verticillium dahliae VdLs.17 (assembly GCF_000150675.1). Taxonomy (NCBI): domain Eukaryota; kingdom Fungi; phylum Ascomycota; class Sordariomycetes; order Glomerellales; family Plectosphaerellaceae; genus Verticillium; species Verticillium dahliae. The sequence continues at coordinate 559,983 of NW_009276923.1, read as the reverse complement.
ATAGTTACGGCTAAGGTTAGAGGTAAGATAATTAGATTCCCTATACTACTTAACTCGATATAGGCCGATTAGGGTTCTAAAGTTAATATAATCTCCTTAGTTATTATTAACTTCTACTAGATCCCTAAATATAGTCTCTTATTAGTAGGACTTAGGGGACTATATATTATTATATTAGACGGGAATATAACCCCTATACGGGAATTTATCGTCCTTAAGGCTATAGTAGATAGCTTATAGAGGGATATCTAGGCTATCGTTAAACTTAATTTTTATAGGTCTTATAGAGTATAATTAATACTAGGCCTCCCTTAGCTCTAGGAGGTAAACGTATACCTAAATATTTAGAATAGCTAATTAATAATTAATAACCTAGCTAGAAAGGAGGAGGCTAGAGCGCTATAAGGCCCTAGATTTTAACCTTCTACGAGATAGAGGATACTATTAGACCCCGAGAATATAATAGTACTATACTAAGACCTAGATAGCGATACTAATACTAATAATTTATCGGCTAATAACTAGGGTAACTCTAATAATACTAAAGATATAGATATAAAAGCTTAATCTAATTCGGAAAACTAATCCTATTTATACGACCTAGATAAATCGGAAAACTATACCTAGACGATATTATTAGTGGATTTAGTTACTTAACTAGAACCTACTTAGTATAATTATATTTTTATACTCTAAGGGTAGCTATATATAATAGTATATTATATATAAGGGTAAAAGGCCTATATTATTATTAAGATAGCTAATTATTAATAGAGACCGATTATCTAAGAGTATATTCTTTAATTATAGCTATAGAATTAAACCTAGATAAGGAGCTCTAGAGGACTACCCCTAAAGGTATTAATATAGAGTATTATCTAAGTCTATATTTCCTAACTAAATAGTATATAGACCGCTTACTAATAGATAAGACTATATCTATAGGAGTTATTATATAATAGATTAAGGACTCGGGATATATACTTAGGCTATTAGTGCTAGATAACCTATATAAGGATATAATAAGGACCCTATATACTTATTACGGGCTTACTGTAAATTTAATATATAATATCCTATTAATAGACCTATATAAATACTATATACGCTTGAAACCCGGAATATAGCTATAGAATAGGTCCCCTAGGAAACGTCGAATATTAGTAGAATAATACTAGCTATATAAATTAATCTAGGATAGTATCGAGGCTAGTATATATAAGTCTATATTATTAATAAATAGTACTTTATCGGATTAGAGAGTAGAACTAGTCCTAGTAATTAAGTCTAGATAGGAGGTAGACCCTTAGGCTAAGCGTAGACTTACCTTTAACTATAGCTATATAACCGAGGAGATGCCTAGGATATTAATTACCTAGCTAAATAAGGTCTATAATAAGCTAGCGGACCCGCGGATTAGTTTATATAGCGTACTTAACCTAAAGTACGCCTATTAGTCTATCGGAGTATACCTAGACTCTCGTTTAGTATTTACGTTCGCTATAGATAGATTCCTATAACTATAATTAACTAGGATACTATAGGGGTCTTAGACTATAGCTTACTCGATAATAGAAGCTATAAAGATAGCGCTTAGGCCTATACTTAGACTATATATTAAACCCTTAATAATAATACCCCTAGACCTTAGAGGACTAGCCCTAACTATTAATTATTTCGATAATATATTTATTATATATATAGACTTCCGTAAGCAATAGACCTTCTTAAAGTACTACTTATTATTACGTCTATTATAGTTAATATTAAAGCTATTATTCTCGAAACTTCGCCTTAGATTAGACTTAGTTACGGCTATTAGGTAGAACTATAGCGTAAATAGTCGGATAATAGTAAAGCTAGAATATATAAAGAAGCTTAGTAAATAGCCTATATTACGGGATTAGATATAGGTTAGGTTATTCCTTAGAGCCCTAGGACTATATTAGCGCTAGATATATAATTATATAGAGTTATCGAGACTACTTTATAGACTTACGGGGAATATTACGTAGTAATAGAATAATGCTAAATCTATAGTATTTACTACCCTAAGGACTATATACGCCTAAGCTATTAAGATATAAGGATATAATATTAAGGAACCGGTTAAGATATATATAGATGCTTCTAGATTTAGTACTAGCTATATAATTATATAAATCTAAGGAGGTATCGATAAGCTACTCCTATATAATATATTCCTATTTATAAAGATATAGCGAAATTATAGTACTTATAAATAAGAACTATATATAATTATAGAATTCTATAGGAGATATTAATACTACTTCTATACCGAAGAAATATTAACTATCTATACTAACTACTAACTACTTATATAGTTCCTATTATTAGGCTATTACGATAGCATCTATACTCGGTAGGTAACTAAACTACGGCTATTAAACCTAGAAATTCAATATATCTTAGAGGAACGTAATAAAGTAGTAGATACCCTCTTATGGACGGTATTTAACTTAGTTAAGTATAATAATAACCTATCCTAGTTCGGATACTAGGACGATAATAGTATATAGGTCTAGAAGGATAGCTCTAGAGGCTATTAAGACCTAATATAGTAAGCCACGGAGAAGTATAAAGCCGAACGACTAGCAGCCTAGTAACTAATATAGGATATAATATCCCTAAGCTATTTAACTAGCTTATAACCTTATATATCCTAGAGAGCTAAGTCCGATACTCTAGTTTAGGACTTTAAGTTAAGACTTCTATTAAATATAAAGTAACTAGGGGGTCGTATCTTATCTACGTATATATCGAATACTATACTTAGACTCCCGGGGATAGGTAAGTATATAAAATCCTAATAGTATAAGGATATTATTACCTTCCTAATATTAACTATAGTCGATAGTACTTAGAATAAGCACTAGAGGAGGGCTATTATTTCCTAAGCTACTTATTTTAAGATCGAGAATACGAAACTCCTCTATTATATAGGTAAAGGCTTATAATAGCTATACTTAGTTAAGAACGAAGTAGTGAACGCATTAAAGGCCGCATATAATAATATAGGCTACTAGGGGCCTAACTCCACGAGAAGGAAATTAACGGCTTTAGTATACTAGCCTCGTATAGTATTAGATATTATCGACTATATCGCTAGCTACTAGATATACGTAAAACATTAGCCTAATAAGCTAAAGGCTCCTCCTATAGACGTATAGGTTAATAAACTATTCTAACTTATAGGTATCGATTACCTAGGACCTTTTCTAGTTACCGATAGGGGCCGCCGCTATATCCTAGTAATAGTGGACTACTTTAGTAGATTTACTTAGGCCTTCCCAACGATAGGAACTATAGCTATAGAGATACTTAGGATTATATTATCCTAGATAGCCGAGATTAGAATATTACTATTAGCTTTTTACCCGGATACTAGATTAGCCTTTATAGCTATAGAATTTATAGATAGCCTAGCCCGCATAAGCGTAAGCGTGATTCTAGGACTAGCCTAGTTATATAAAAGCTTTAGTATAGTAGAAGTAACTAACCGATTAATATAATAGGTAATAAACCGTATAGGGGCTAGCCGTATAAACTAGGACCTAGACTATCGATAGTATACTAAAGCCCTAAACTCTAGGCATATAGCTATAGTAGGTTACTTACCGTATAAGATTATATATAGGATACTATTAATTAGTAACGTAGAGTAATAGTACCTATCCCTATCTAGGATATTACTACTAATAATTATAACTAGACCTAACTAGAGGCTAGAATATAGCTTATCCTCCTAGGCTAATACTATAGAAGCACAGATAGCCCGAATAGAGTTCTATCGAGACCGTATTTACTATAACTCTAGAGAGAGAGCTGCTAGTGCTACCAAGCACTAGCTCCGGACCGTACGGCCGTTCACTACTAGCATACTAATAATACTAATTCAGGAAGGCAAACTACCGAAACTAGAGGCCCGATAGAGGGGGCCTTTCCGGATATTAGAACGGTATAGACGAAGGATATATAGGATTAAGAAGCTAGACGGCACACCCATAGCCCTAGAGCGACACTAGGACTACCTGAAGGAGTTTCGGCCACGACAAGGATATCTAGCCATGGAGGATGGATAGCTACCATTTAAGAAACTATTGAGAAGGCCGAGGCGCAAGACTAGAGCGGTTATAGTAGCCACTTTAGAAGGAGGTCACTAATATAATTACTTTAGAAGAGGGTCACTAATTATATTAGAAGAGGGTCACTAATAGAGTTTATGGCTGCCTAGGTTAGATAGGAGGCAGGAGCGGCAGTTGCAACGCTATACCTGAGTTTCTTCCTTCTTTCTTCTTCCTATACCTCTGTAACGCCCCAGCCCGGTCGTCACCAGGACACCAGGCAGGACACCCCGCAGGCGATCGGACGCGCCGCACGGACCCACAGGATCACTCACGTGACCGTGACCAGATCACGATTCTCAAAGTGATCCGGTCACTAACCACACCGTGACCCAAGCAACAGGATCACGACAAGAAAGGTGAGCCATCCAACATGGACTCACCAACCCAACACGACAAGGACAGAATGACAGGTATATAAGGACGGGCATTCGGTACTTGTAGATACATTCTTTCTCACGACAGTGATCAATCTAAGTCTTACCTTGTATCCATTGTAACGAGTGCGCAACGCCTTACGACACCACATCGTCTCAGAGTCACAACCTAAGCTTCTGCAAACAGCAACCCTAACCCTCTGACAGTGTTCCCCCTTCGGAAGCTGCCAGGTCGTAACATTAGTATAGGATATCGTGGCCTTAAGCTATCTAATTAGCTTATAACCTTATATATCTTAGAGAGCTAAGTCCGATACTTTAGTTTAGGACTTTAAATTAGGAATTCCGTTAAATATAAAGTAATCGGGGGGTCGTATTTTATCTACGTATATATTAAACGCTATACTTAGACTTCCGGGGATAGGTAAATATATAAAATCCTAATAGTATAAGGATATTATTACCTTCTTAATATTAATTATAATCGATAGTACCTAGAATAAGCACTAGAGGAGGGCTATTATTTCCTAAGCTACTTATTTCAAGATCGAGAATACGAAACTCCTCTATTATATAAGTAAAGGCCTATAATAGCTATACTTAGTTAAGAACGAAGTAGTAAACGTATTAAAGGCCGTATATAATAATATAGGCTATTAGGGGCTTAACTCTACGAGAAGGAAATTAATGGCTTTAGTATACTAGCCTCGTATAGTATTAGATATTATTAACTATATCGCTAGCTACTAGATATACGCGAAATATTAGCCTAATAAGCTAAAGGCTCCTCCCGTAGACGTATAGGTTAATAAACTATTCTAACTTATAGGTATCGATTACCTAGGACCTTTTCTAGTTATTAATAGGGGCCGCTACTATATCCTAGTAATAGTAGACTACTTTAGTAGATTTACTTAGGCCTTCCCGATAATAGGAACTATAGCTACGGAGATACTTAGGGTTATATTATCCTAGATAGCTAAGATTAGAATATTACTATTAGCTTTTTACTTAGATACTAGATTAGCCTTTATAGCTATAGAATTTATAGATAGCCTAGCCTACCTAAACGTAAGCATAATTCTAGGACTAGCTTAGTTATATAAAAGCTTTAGTATAATAGAAGTAATTAATTAATTAATATAATAGGTAATAAACTATATAGGGGCTAGCTATATAAACTAGGACCTAGACTATCGATAGTATACTAAAGCCCTAAACTCTAAGTATATAGCTATAGTAGGTTACTTACTATATAAGATTATATATAGGATATTATTAATTAGTAATATAGAGTAATAATACTTATCCCTATCTAGGATATTATTACTAATAATTATAATTAGACCTAACTAGAGGCTAGAATATAGCTTATCCTCTTAGGCTAATATTATAGAAGTACGGATAGCCTAAATAGAGTTCTATTAAGACTATATTTACTATAACTCTAGAGAGAGAGCCGCTATTATTACTAAGTACTAGCTCTAGACCGTATAGCTATTTACTACTAGTATACTAGTAATGCTAATTTAGGAAGGTAAACTATTAAAGCTAGAGGCCTAATAGAAAGGGCCTTTCTAGATATTAGAATAGTATAAATAAAGGATATATAGGATTAAGAAGCTAGATAGTATACTTATAGCCCTAGAGCGATACTAGGACTATCTAAAGGAGTTTCGGCTACGATAAGGATATCTAGCTATAGAGGATAAATAGCTACTATTTAAGAAACTATTAAGAAGGCCGAGGTATAAGATTAGAGCGATTATAGTAGCTATATTAGAAGGAGGTTATTAATATAATTATTTTAGAAGAGGGTTATTAACGTAATTATATTAGAAGAGGATACGTTGAATAGGCCTTAGAGGTGCTTCTAAGAGAGCTTATAGCTACCTAGATTAGATAGGAGGGAAGGAACGGTAATTATAATACTATACCTAAGTTTCTTCCTTCTTCTTCTTCCTATACTTCTCCTCCTTTCTTCCTCCTTTACCTCTCACTATATACCTATATTACTACCTACCTCCCTAATTACCTACCCTACCTTATTATATATACTCTTCTTTAATTCGTATACCTTAGGAGCTCTAGCTCTAGAGGAGATATAATTTACGATATCTAACTTATTTACCCTAATTACTTACTCCTTCTAACTATATATCTTATTACCGGAAGTCTAAGGTAAGAATAGGAAGGTTAGGGGAACTTATTATAAGGCTAGAGACTAATAGGTAAACCTTTAAGATTATGGTCCTTCCTAGCTATTATATCTAATTACTATCTTTAATTCTTCTATAATTACTTACCTACGATTATTTTATTTACGACTATTTACCCTATAACTTAATATATATCTAAGGAAGCCTAATATAAATAACTTAACTACTACGTAGGCCTAAGGCTAGGGTTAGCTAGAGCCGGTGACCTAATTAGTATCCTAAGCTATTACTAACTATCTAACTAAGGAACTAACCGATAACGTAGATACTAAGGAGGATACTTAGAGCTAGTCCGATAGTACCCTAGAGGATTATCTATAAGAAGCTAGTCTTATAGACGTTAATATTAATAGCGACCCTAAGAGTCTAGAGATAGTTATACTTTAGTATATCCGATAATTTATAGAGGAGCCTATAATAGAGGGTTTAACCGAGAGCTATTTTATAGCTATCGCTAAACTTATTAAGGTCCTTAATAGATAGGTTTACCCGTATTAACCTAGCTAGCTTAGATAAACTATAATTAGACTATATCGTATACGGGATAGATCCGGATAGGTAATCGTCTCCTAGCTAGCCCGTTACTCTAGTATATTAGCCCTAGAGCCTAAGTCATAGAGCCCGAGACTAGATAATAATACTATTATAGTATCCGTAGATAATAGCTTTTATTATAAATAAGATAATAAGACTAAGCGCTTATTCTATTATAGGGGAAAGTATTTATAAATAGTACCTTAGAATACTCTTAATTTAGGGGATAACTATTAAGGAATTATATTTAAGTTAGATAAAGCTAATTTTAGTTCTCGTATAAGGCTACTATATTACTAACTATTAATACCTAGAAGCCTATCCTTTATTAAGAAGGTCTTAATTAATAATATTAATATCCGTAGATCCGTCTTATTTAAATAGCGATTATAATACTTAACCGATAATATAAACCGAGTACGCTCTTATTTATTATTTTAATTATTTATTAAAGATAGGGATATCGATAATAGAGAATAATCTCTAAGGAACTATCCGGGCTTATACGCTTATAATCGAGCTACTAATATCTAGCCCTAGGGGTCCTTCGATTTTAGGATCCCCTATTTAAGAAGATTAGAGGTCCTAATAGAAATAATTAGCCTTTTAATATAAGGATTAGATAATATAAAGATAGATTTTATTCTATTTAACTTAGTTATCTCTAGTATATTAACCTAGGCCCGTATTCTTTTAGACTTAAAATATAAAGTAGAATCACTAGCCTATAACCCTTTTAATAGCCGCTTTACTATTAATTATAAAATATTAACCGTTTCCCTAGCTACCTTCTTAGCCTATTACCTATACTTCTTTAAACTATACGAACTTTATAGTATAGCTCTATTTATATACCCTTATAGGTTTATATATATTAGATATATAGAGGATCGATCTTATTTTATTTATAGAGTATTAAATATAGAAGCTAAATAATTTAATTAGGGACGTATCCTAGAGCTATATCGTTAACTAAACCTAAACGAGGATAATTAGATATTTATTCTATTATCCTTAATACTTAGCTCTTATATCCTTAATACCTAAGCTCCTCTAGCCTTTACTATTAATAAAGATAAAGTCTAGGATATAGGATTAATATTAATAATATAAACTCTAGGATTCCCTTACTATTTAAGGGGGTAGGATATTATAATAAAAGAGATTATATATTTAGAGATTATATATCTAGGATAGCTAGATAATATTTAGTTTTATTATTTTAATTTAGATATCTAGTTTAACGCTCTATTAGATATTTAAGGTATAAGTACTTAATATATAGTAATCTTCTTAGCCCTATATATAGAAATCCTTAAATTATTACGACCTTATTAATATATTATTAATACCTTATATACCGCTTCTACCTTAATAGCCTTTATTATATATAGACCTATAGCTAGTAACCTATATAAACTATTAATCGATTCCCTTCGAGTAAGAGATCTAGTAGACGTTATAGATACGTAAATAAGATTAATAACCTAGCTTCTAGTATAAATAGCTCTTATAAAGATATATAGAGGATTACTAGAAGCGTTTAATTAAGGAATCCCTATTAATCGACTTAATATCGATTTAAGCGGTATAGTCTATTTTAGGGGACGATATCGTAGCTTAATAAGAGGCGTATCTTAAGCTCTAGAGGAGGAGTTATACTTAGATAGAGTACTACGAATACCTAACTTCCTATTAAGAGATTAATTTACCTAGCTATATAATTTAGTTATAATTATTCCCTATCGTACTAGCTTAGACTTTATAGGCCTACCTCCGAGGTTTAAGTAATTAGCTAACTTAGCTAGTCTAGACGACCTTATTCCTCTAATTAGACGAGCTATATTAGATATCCTAGCGTAGGTTTAGCGTAATAATTATTAGGAAATCTTAGTAATTAGGGAGCTTTACTAATTCTTATTCGACGATATAATAGAATAGCTAGATAATATTATAGAGGTATTATATTCTTAAGTATTTATATTTATCTTATCGTTAATAGGACTAGATATCCCTATATATATAATATTAACCCTATATATTACCGCTAGTATCCTTATACGATTAAACCTATAGGACCTTAAGAGGGCTACGTCTAGACTATACTATTTACTTAATAGTATCTACGGTAATTATTTAATTATATATATAGGGGATCCCTTATTAGCTTATAAGGGTAATAGGGTTTTATTCTATATAATCCGAGGCGAGGCTTAAAGAGTTATAGCTAACTTTATAATAAGATAGATTATTTAACTAGAATAACTACTTATAGAGCTTAGCCTATATCGTTAATAGGATAGTAATAATAACTAGGAGGATCTAGAGTTAGTACTTAGACCCGATATACTATTATTATTATATATAATTCTATCCTTAGAGGGTAGCTTAGAGGCTTAGGCTTAAGCTTAACCCTATTCTTATAACCTATTAACCCTCTATAATAGACCTAGTAATATCGGTTTAGTCTATTATTATAGCTAATTCCTTATCTCGATTATTTTATTCTCTATAACTCTATAACTATCTCTATAATATAATTACTTTTCTAATAGCTTAGTCTATTATTATAATTAATTCTTTATTACTATAACTTATTTCCTATAATACTACGTTTAATTCTACTTATATAACTATTTCTACGACGATTTAGTCTATTATTATAACCGATTCTTTATTACAATAGCTTAGTATTTATAATATAATATCTAATTCTATAATACGGCTATTATTTTTTTTCGACGATTTAGCTTATTATTATAATTAATTCTTCATTACTATTAGAATATCTTCTACGATTAATTTCTTAATTTAATAGTTCTTTAATAGATAGCTTATTATCGGCCTTATCTTAGCTATTAGAGATTACTATATAACCTATTATTATAACCGGTCTCCTCTCTATAATTAATCCTACGTTTATACTTTCTTCTTTTTATTTAAGCTATTTTATATTATAATTATAGCTATTATCCTCTATTATCGACCTAGGTCCTTTAGGGGTCTATGAGGGTTATAGTTTAATTAATAGGATCCGATACCTAATAATAGTTATTAATGCTAGCTTCTCTTCTTTCTTTTCACTTAGGATATATTTAGAAGACCGTATAACTAGAGAACTAAAGCTATCACCCTCTAGGTGATTAAATGGATATAAATAGGGTACTATATATATAAAAAAAAAAAAAATAGGTAGTATTATATGGGTTAAGGCCGTGGGCGGCCTAGTGGAAGATGGTTACTTGGGAGAACGGGACAGGAAGTGCAATGCAACGGGGGTATTCATTTGACGAGGGCATGTAGTATTGAAGGTTCACTAGATACCCATTTTTGACTTCTCTTTCTAACCAATACAATAACCAACTTTGAACCCCTATTACTTATGCAATTTCTGTTGGCTTTGCCAGCAATTCTTCTTGTTGATTCCCATTTCTAGGAGGTCCAGCTCCCAGAAAAGTCTGCGATCGACGGCGCTTAAAGGCCAAGTGAATAGGTGGGTCGAGTTGTGGATGCTTTCAGCTGTCACGAGCCACAGGTGCGAGCATCACCCTACCTCATCGTACTTCCAGACCAAGTTTGGCACGGCTCCGTCGGGTGTCACGGCTGGTCTCGTACAACTCGAGACGGACCTGTCGGACGGATCTTGAGATGGCGGCACCAGTCACCACGTACCTAGTGGAAGGCGTCCCCAAGATAGTCGGCAGAGGTCCTCGGCGTAGGCGACTTTTGAGGTGTTTGGAGTTTGCAGTTGCGGATCTCGCTCGCCGCCGAAAGCGGGACTACCGCCAGAGCGCAGTAGCACCGGCAAAGCCGACATCATTGAGAGAAGGGAGGTAAAAAGAAGAATTTGCACGAGTTGTTGACATGCGGCGACTGACATGGCTGAGGTCAACTCAGAAGGACAGCAAGGGAGGGGAGGAAAATACGAAGAATGCAGGGCGGACGCGGTCGCTCGCGGCTCGTCCCTGGCCAACGCACCAGCGAGCGTTGGACAAAGATTGTACCTGAACGACGGCAAGCCCAAAAAAAACAGATCATGCTGATGTGAACTGCCGACGATTGCTAGCGCACAGCATACTCGTCAGTTACATTGGAGGTATAGAAGGCGAAGATGGGCCAGGTGGATCGTGTGTTTGATTTCAGTGCTGAAGGGACCCAAGAGTCTTGCTTGGGCCAAGAACTCTCACGATGGCGGCCGTGACGCTGACTAAGACAAGGTGTCGTCGACACCTGACACCGAGTCTACACCGAGCAACTTCTGGCAGGCGCCTTGGTACCCCGCGGTCACCCTCCCACGACGCGACTAATGGCTGTCGCGTCGACAGCACCTTGACCTGCTTCAAGCTGTCAACCCCCACCACAGACGGCATTGCACAATGGCATTACCACTTCCAGCAGGCCTCGTGCCGAGCGAGGTCGCTTTCCTTTGCGAAATGGAGCTCGTCACCATTGTTCCCAGACAACGCCTCGAGAGCATGCCGCTGTTGAGTGTAGGTGCCCCTCCCTTGAACCTCACAGCGCCCTGGAGCTGATCTGACCATGCTCTCCCCCAGGGCGCGACTCCCGCTCTACGCCCACCATATCGTGCCAAGATACCGCTCTGGCTCGCCCTCCTCCTGAAGAAGCAACGCCGCGCCAACATTGTGCCCCCGCCATGGCTGCATCCCGACTCCCTCCAGGCCATCCTCACCCACGAAAAGCACAAGGACCCCATAGCATTCTCGCCGCCGCCGCCGCCGCCGACAAAGGCTGACGCGCGCGGCAACGCCCACCGCCTCACAGACACGACCACGCTGTCGCCGCCCTTTCTCTCCTCCTGCACAGCCGACGCACCGTCGGGTGCCCTACCCTACCACTGGCTCGAAATGGCCGAACTGCTCCTCGCCCGCGCGAGCGACGACATACCCGCCTCCGCGCAGGTGAGGGCCCTGCTGCGCGATCTGCAAGAGGTGCGTGCCGCCAAGATGCGCAACAGCACCGCGGACCTCGAGAAGGACGTCGGCGGCGTCATGGGCCTCCGCGGCGTCGGTGCCATGGAGCTGGCGGAGAGCAGGGGGTTCATACTGGGCGTGATGGATGGCGTGCGCAAAATTGGCGCCAGCACAGAGATGACACGACGGGAGGAGGAAGAGGATGGAAGCCGGGCTGGCGGCGACAACGAAGACGAGGACGACGACATGTTTGGATAGCGAGGATGGCGATTATACCCCCCCACCTGTCGGCATCGAGCGCGAGCATTCATCTCGTAGGTGAGCAGTAGATTCAGTGAAATTTGGGTCGTGTCTAATTCTAACCAACGATGCAGTAACGAAATGAACTCCAAATCAGCCCTTCGCTCAAAGACGATACCACTGCCGACCATGACCCTCCGCCAACCCTGGTATGAATGACAACAAACAACACGCCGCAACCATCATCACTCAGTATCGATCCCTTCCTCCTCAGAACTGCCTATGCTTGACACGGACGGGGAGTACATCACATCCAGCGGAGGAGCTCTCTCAAACAATGGCTTCAGTCGCGACACGCTCGCTCTCACCGGCGGTGACCCTCGTGTGCTCCGGAGACTTTAAGTTGCCCGTCTGCGTTTGAACAGCAACTGTGGCTCAAGAGTCCCTGACTGTGTGGCGCGCCCGTTGGTCAGTCGCGGTGATCTGTCTACATGATGACCCTCTATGTCATGATGAGTTCTATTCCGAGGATGCTGTGGGACTCGCAGCACCAACTTCTGGGGGTGATTGGCAACGGATGCCGTGACGGCCGAGCCTTGCTCGCTCCGGTGCATGTTTCCGACCTGCTGCAGAACTACTTTGAAGTCATTGAGTTCAGGGGTGTCTATTAACGGGCTGGTAGTATCAGAGTTTGCTGTCGCATCCTTAACCGGCGTGAGAGCTGGTAAACGCTTGGCTTGGGAAGGGCAAACATCTTGTTTCTCAGACGGTCGGGCTCCTCCCAAAGCAAGCAGAGCATCGGAAGGAGGATTTCCGCGGCTGTCAAGCCCTGAGATGGCTTGGAGGCCGGCTGCCTTCAAGGCGGAGCGGGTCACACGACGGTCAAATTTGTGGTGGCTACCTTCACGAGGAGCTCCACCAACAGTGAAATTCTCAGCCTTGGAAATTCTGTGGTTGATCATGTTGGTGTTGGTGACGTTGGATACGATGTTTTGGTTGGTTATGGTCGGAACCATGTCCCTCCCTGCAGCGTCGTGACTCTACTACAAGGTAGACAGACGGAACCCTCAGGATTGCAACAGTAGGATAAGAGTAGACAAGGACGAACAAAGGGTGTCTCCCGACCAAGGTTCAGAAACTCTTCGCTGTACGTTGTATTCTTTGATGCGAGGCACGGCCTCATGCAAGGGCCATCGCCCCGAAAGCTCAACAATGTTTCTCATCTTGGAACATTCAAGCTGTTCTCTACAGAGTGTTGTTGCGCGGGGTCTACTGGGATAATGAAGTTGCTAAGTCGAGGTTCAGTGAACTGAATGGCAAAAAATGGAGATGCCCGGGATTGAACCGGGGACCTTTCGCATGCGAAGCGAACAGTCTACCACTGACCTACATCCCCACTGTGTGGAAAAGTCAGATTATAAGATAGATGACCGACTAGCTCAGGCTCCACTCACGTACTCAAAATATCACCCTGCTCAGGAGAAGTCACGCTAAATAATCGGAGCCTTCTGTACAGAACAAACAGACGAAAATCTAGATAAGCTCCGCCATTGTGACAAAGCTTATTGTGTTGTCGCTTGAATTTCAATACAACTGTAAACTCTGCACTTCCCTGTCAGGCACTATGCACGAGGAAGCTCAAAATTGATATTCCTACAGAATATCTCCACAAGCCAGGCCATCGGAAAGACTGCTGGAACTCAATATGTGGGGAACAGATTTAGAAAATCCTCCCTGGCAGTATGGCAAACGCAGACTCCATCGTATTGCATACTCGATCAAAACGCCGCTATCCAGATACAGAGGGCATAGTAGTATGAAGCCTTGGACAAATCCATGCAGTCCTGAAAA
>NW_009276923.1:471915-544895 GCF_000150675.1 Verticillium dahliae VdLs.17 | reverse complement strand
TGCAGTCAGCCTGATGGGTATCAATAACCCCTCGTCCGAGCACCAAATCCTGCTCGGTCATCGTGAAAGAAGCGGGAGGAACTGCTGATCAGTACGCTCAGGCGGCTGATCTGCCTCGCCCTGCTCATCAGATCCACCCATGGCTGTAGTCTGGAGAGGGAGGGTAAGAGCGAAAGGCCACCGGTGCCCAATTCCATCTGTCGAAGCGATAGGGGGGATGTGCAGAGGTCCCTGGAACAGCGTTTGCACATAGTCTTTTTCGTCAACGAGTATGGATCTTCCACGATACACGGTGGCCACCCCACGGATACTCGGTGCGGCGACAACCTTTGTCTTTGCCCGTCCGAGTATTGTAACTTTGACTATTGCTTCAGCGGAGACGATGTGAGCCTGCCGATAGACGCACCCTGCTACAGTGCTGCCAGGCGAAAAGGTGGTGCCGTTACTGTCGAGACGGATTCCCAGCATGGAGCTAGCCTTTTCAAGTGTTGGAGGCATATCAGATTTCCCTTACAAGTACCAACCAGGTAACTGGCTCGAAATCGATTGTATAGGGAAAGTATCGGTGAATGACTCGCTTGAGAAGCATATATCTTCATGTACCTAAGTCTGTTTGGATTTACTTTTCTTGCCACCTGATGCTGGATGGAATTTTGTGCGATGTATCGAGCCGCGCCGGGCTAAGAGCATGCTTCCTCGCCAAAGGGAGGTAGGTAGCGAAACCGTGTTGGCGAAATATGAGAGCGGGAAGGATCGTAAAACTCTTCACTTTAACAAATTTGAATGATCGGACACGCAGTGATCATCATACGGCCGCCTTGGATTGAGAGACCAACATGGGCTTGTGGAGGAACATTCGTGTTCATGTTCATGGGCTGGGAGCTTCGCGAATGCGGGGTTCATCGTGGCTGATTGGCACTGCCACCCTCCCGCAGGTGTGTCTGCTGTGCCGCAAACCCACATGTCTTCACGTGGCCATAATTGTGTCTTGTCGTCTGGAAGACTAACAGCGCCTTATGAGATCGAAATACATTTTCTGGTCGTATGGTCGTAGAATCGGCGGGAGTTCTGGTATTTAGACGGTCCCAGGCACATCATTGCGCCCTATCTCAATGCCTTGGGTTAAGATACGGCCCGTCAGGTTATCAAGGCGATCTGACGAAGGGCCGGGCCTGTGAACCTACCTACACAGGTATCCTGCGGTCGGACTTGCAGTGCAGGATCTATCTTTTGAACTCGATACCCTGAACACCAAAGCCTACTTCACACAACAGACTGCTACATCTTGCACTGCTCCTTTTGCAATTCTCTTTGGGCGCGCCCACCAGAGGCTCGTTATTCGCAGCATCTGTAGCCGCTAGTGAATGCACATTCTCGAGGGTGGGAGAGTGGTTGCAGAGTGGTTTCGCACCGAGACAGGATGGCTCCATTGATGGTATGGAGTGATCAGCATCCGTCGCCTGTTTTTCTCGGCATTGAGCAACTCGGCATGGCAGGAGCATCGACCGGCCCAGGCACCACAGTAGGACTTCACCTTGCTAAAGAGCGCCTCTGACATCGCATCGTGCCTATGTCTAACACCTCAGGTCTGGCACGCTCAACGGCCTTGAGTAAAGTTTACGAGCTTTAACCACCATAAGATCAGTTGAAGACATACCCATACCCGCACGTGGGCATCAGTGCATACTTGAGAAAGCTGTGTCTCGGAATTCCTCAACTTTCCAAATTTTCCATGCCTATCTGACGAGGAAGCCCTTCTTCTACACAGTTGCGCGGCGATATGGGCAATGGATCCTACGCAGAGCTACGCAGCTGACTAATTAATGGCTTCGCAAGAGACAATGCCGTTCTCCCGCACGGTTGGAGAATTCACAGGCACTCGGCATCTTATCAGGATTAACTTAAAGTTTCGACAATAAGGTACCAAAATGAGATAATGAGTTCCAGGCTGCATCTGTGTCCCTGAACCGTAATTGTACGTCCCACGACTTTGTGCATGAGCTTGAATGGAACATGGCGATACGTGCTCCTGGCACCAAAATATCCTATTTCTGGCTCAGTAACTTCATGCTCGACATTCATTTTTTTTTTCTCCCGACCTTAAGTCAGTGGCCTGAGCACTATGTGATGCGACAGCAAAGCACTTACAAACATTGTGACAGGAGACGACCGTCCAATAAGATAGGCTGTACACAATTTCCCGCAGACGAGCTCATTTCCCGTGGCCGCCGATACCACCTCTTCTAGGATCCGGGGGTTACGACTCTAATGGAATCAAGGGGCACCGGAGGCTTTGGAAACTTTCTGGATGACATTGTCTTCTCTTTTGGTTAATATGGGTGCCGACACGGACTGCGGATAAACTCCATTACTTTCACTCCTTAATCGACAACTGTACGCTAAGGTAAGGTAGCCATAATATTTTATTCCACACCATGCAAAGTGGGTCCGCTGTCGGCAGCCCCGGTAGTTGGCAAAAGGGGCTGCTTAAGTTTCCATCAGGAAGAGTTGTAGGAACACAGCTCTGCATGGTCCATCGAACTATGATCGTAACATCTAATTTCACTTTGAATCACTTTGAGTTCACCATTTGTTCTGCTCTAAGAGACAACGGTGTGTTCGGCATGTTCAGGGTGCATTTTTGGGTTCTCTCATCACAGCTAACAAACTTCCGCTGCGTTGGCACCCCTTTCAGTGACAAATCATGCCACGGTCGAAAGCAAACCTTCACGTGTCCGATGCCGGAAACACGAAGCGTTCTTTCTTCATAAGATGTCATTGTTCTCCTCTTGGCGTTGCTTTGAGATCATCACAGTGAACCACTCGCCATCCACTCTTTACTCTCTGTTGACTTGTTACAGTCAATCCGGCTTTCGTTCAATCGAATTGTCACTCGTTGTTCTCACTCCCTGAGCTACACCATCGCTCTCAGCACGTGTTTTGCTGTCTTTCACTGTGACTTAATGTAAGTCAATTCTCAAGAACTTAAAGATTGCTTCGCATCATGGTCTCTGACATGCCGGTGACCGCAGCAAGATGGTCGCTACTCAAGTCGTTGTTGGTGCCCTCTGCCTCTTGGCTGGGGTAGAGGCAGCTGTCCCCAAGATTCCGGGGTACTGGCTGACCTGGGCCGATGACTTCAACGGTCGACGTGGCAATCTTCCCAAAGAAAAGAACTGGATCTTTGACACCGGTTCCAGCTACCCAGGTGGTCCTCCCAACTGGGGTACGGGCGAGATTCAGACCTACACCAAGAATCCCGAGAACGTCCACCTCAACGGCAAGGGTAATCTCCAGATCACCGCCATCCGTCAAAACGATGGAACCTGGACCTCTTCTCGCATCGAAACTCAGCGAGCCGACTTCATGGCCAAGAAGGACAGGTCGATGATCATTCAAGCCAGCCTGAAGTTCCCAGCCCTCGGCGACAACGGTGTCGGCTACTGGCCTGCCTTCTGGACTCTGGGCGCCGAATATCGTGGCAACTACTGGTAGGTGGTCACCAGATTTTGTGTGGCTGACATTGGTTTCTGACGCATGAGCGTGTAGGAACTGGCCTGCTATCGGCGAGTTCGATATCATGGAGAACGTTAACAACCTCAACCGTGGCTGGGGCACGCTTCATTGCGGCACCAACCCTGGCGGCGTGTGTAACGAACCCAGCGGCCTGGGTAACAGTCTAGTCTGCCCCAACGCCCCCTGTGCTGGTAACTTCCACACGTACTCCATCGAGGTTGACAGGACGTCTTCTCCCGAGTTCCTGCGCTGGTACATCGATGGGCAGAAGTACCACGAAATCAACGAGACGGTGCTGCCGCCTGACGTTTGGGAGAAGACGGTCCACCGTCCTCACTTCATCCTTCTCAACATGGCGTTGGGAGGCGGTTTCCCAAATGCTCTGGCGGGTGGTGACACACCGTTCAACACCACCCAGTCGGGAGGGCAGCTCGAGGTCCGATACGTCGCTGTCTACAACTCGCGCGCTTCGCATGATAAGATCACCTTGAACCCTCAAACCGACCTTGACTCAGAGACCGCCGACCCCGCTACCAGTCTTGATGTCGACCCCAGTGCCAGTGGCTCTGCTGATCTCGATCTCTCCCTTTAAAGCCGAAGGACGGAGAGCAGCAGACTTGACAATTTACCGTTCTTGAGGGGCTGATTTTGTATGGATGGCTTGTATGTCTAGACATCGTATAGAAGCATGTTGATGGAACGTGTCGAATTCTAAATGCATCACACAGAGCATGCCTGGGGGCTGCCCTTGGTCATCTTACTAGTTCCTGTGTGCAGACATGGTGATCAGGTCAGATAAACAGCGCCATTAGAAGGCTTGCACGCCATGCGTATGAGCGAGCTGAGACGACATCGATCAACGTCGTGTATCACAGCAATGTGCCAGATTTTGCTTTTACTAGGTGCTTGAGCGATGTTCTCGGTAGCTAACTCCATGTGTGATCATAAAAGATTGAGACATCATTCGTAAGCGGCATAGTAGCGCTGCGTATTGCTAACCAACCAGCGGAGTAACCAGACAATGATTAATCCATCATACAGGTATGCTCTCAAACCAAGACGTCCGTCATCGGGGAGGCAGTAAGGACAGGTAGTGAAGACTCTTAGGTCGCAAGAATTCCAGTGGCTGCTGTTTCAACAACCTTGAATGATTCTGCGTTTCCATCGCCGATGGCAGCACGTTCATATGCCAAGTCGCTCCTGGAGAATTGTCAGCAAGTAAATAGCTGAAGTGTCACCTGGCAACATACCTATCACACAGAATCTCAACGTCTTTGTCGCTCAGAATCTCAGCACTGCCAGATTGTTCGTACACATGACCGTCCTTGAGCAAAAGCGCCTTGAGCTTCTCTTCGTCCAAGTCTTCATCCTTGTTGATTTTTTGACCCATCGTTCTGAACTGGCCACCTTTGATGACCAGCTTCTCGAGGCGACGCTTTGCCTCAACGCTGAGCAGGAGACTGTCTTCGACGGTGCCTTTAGTTGCCAACCGAAAGATCACTACCGGCTTCGTTTGCCCCAGCCTGTGGACTCTGTCTTGGGCTTGGAGATCTTGCTGAGGGTTCCAGTCGGAATCAAACAAGATGACGGTGTCGGCCGCAGTGAGATTGATTCCTTGGCCACCAGCTCGTGTTGAAAGCAGGAACACCTTGAAGTCTGGGTCGCTATTGAAGGCATCAATGTGTTCCTGACGTTCTGCTTGGGATACACTTCCATCGATGCGGCAGATCTTGAGCTTCCTGAATGTACAATAATCGTGAAGAATATCGAGCTGCGTTTTGAATTGAGAGAAGATGAGCACCTTGTGGCCACGTTTCAACAAAGCGGGCAGAAGGCGGTCGAGAAGCAGCATCTTTCCCGAGGCAGTGACGATTCTTTCATCGATTTCCGGCCCATTCTCGAGGCCCCAGGGGTTGAAGAAGTTATGCGGACTATTGGCAACAAGACGCAGTTGCATGAGCGGATTACCAAGCTTCTTCCTGGAAATTTCCAGCTTTGCGGCGTCAACTATTCTTTTGAAATCTGCCTCTTCGGGCGTCAACTCAGGTGAAGATTCCTTGACATGATCGTCGGCTATCTCGTCGGCTAGCTTAGCCTCAAACTCATCGTCCGAAAGTTTATCTTCATCGGAGTCAGCTTCAGTGTACCTGGTGCGTCGCAACGAGCGGCCCTGGCGGGTTAGACTCTTAGATGCGACTGCGGGGGTGGAAGCTCGACTTGATTTTGCACTCTTTGACACCGACACCTCAGCTGTGGGGGGCGTTTTCCTCTTCGACGATGCGGTTGAGCCGTCGCGAGTTAGTGGCTTTGTGGATGCCTTCGATTTGGTGGAGCGACCTCTAGTCTGCTTGGCAGGAACATCGGCAATCTTCTTACTCATGAGCATGGTAAACGCGTTCGGTGCCGGGCTTGCGTCCGAAGTTGTTGATTTGCCCTTGCGAGGGGTCGTTCTCAATGGCAGAGAGACCTTGAGGCTTTCGTCCTCCTTTTTTGGCACCACCTTTTTCGTTTTGCTTCCTGCTTTTGAGGTTCGATGGCTGCTTATAATGGCAGGAGCTGGACCGTATCTCGACGCTTCGAGCGTCTCGAGGACCTTGTTCTCGAGGAAAGTCCGCGAATCAATGTTCTTGTCGCTAATCGCATTGTACAGGTCGGTCTGCTCCTTGGTCATTGGGGCGTACAGAATGTACTCTCGCTTCTTCGGTAGGTGTTTAGCCACGTCGGCCTTGACGCGGCGCAAAAGCAATGGTTGTAATATCAAATGGATCTTCTTGATCAAATCTTGGTTCTCGCGATCAGCAATGAATTCGGATGTCCCTTTCACGTCCTGGAGGTCGCTAAAATCGAACCACGACTCAAAGGCGTCCCAGTTACTGAAAATGGTTGGCAACAGGAAATGAAGCAACGACCAAAGTTCTCGCAGGTTGTTCTGCAGGGGTGTGCCGGTAATGAGCAATCTCGTCGCTGAAGTGAAGGTACGAAGCTCCCGAGAAAGCATGGAATCGAAATTCTTCATGCGGTGACCCTCGTCAATGATGATGAAGCCCCAGTTGACTTTGGAAAGGGCAGCCTTGTCCGCCAAGACCATTTCATATGAGGTGCACACAACCGGGAATGATTCCGTTGGGCGTCCACCCTTGAGGTGCTTCTTCACGCTCTTGGCCCAGATGTCCTGTCTCGCCTTGGGAGTACCGTGATAGAGGACAACTGGGATTGAGGGGCACCATTTCTTAAACTCGTTGATCCAGTTGCTTAATGTGCTGAGTGGAGCAATCACCAGATGAGGGCCGAGGAATTCTTCTTCGCGAAGGAGGGCGATGAGTGAGATCACCTGCACCGTCTTGCCTGTCCTATGGTCAGTGCCAGAAATGCCATCGTGAGGCTTGAAGCTTACCTAGGCCCATCTCATCTGCTAGGATTCCCGACATGCCCTGCTGGCAAATCTCGTACATCCAGGTCAGACCTTCCAGTTGGTAGTCTCTCAACGTACCGTTGATGAGAGACTTGGGCTGTTTCGCCATGTGCAAATCGTGCTCTCCCAAAATTTTTCCATCGAGACCGCTTCCAACCTTACCCAAGACCTGCGTCTTCTTGGTCAGGATGTCACTGAAAGCAGCACTCTTCAGCAACAGGTCATCGAGCTGGCGCGCCTTCTGTTCGCGCTCGGCTTTTGTTTCAGGCTTCTTGTTATCCTTCCGCTTCTGAATAGCATCCCTTCTCTTCTTCTCCGCTTGCTCGTTCGCGGTGCGCGCCTTCTCCTCGTCTTGTTGCCATTTTTGGGCCTCTGGTGAGAGGTCCTCGAAAGAATCTTCGGGAGGTGGTGAGGATTCGGCTGTTGGGGGCTCTTGCCCCCGAGAGAGGACCGAGTCCTCGTCGGAAGGAGAGGGTGAAGCCATCATGCGACGTCTCTCAGGGCGGTTGATTTTGAGAGCTGGTATTGAAGGTCAGCGTCGGGGCGAGTCGGGTGACAATCGGGATTGAGCGCGTGAGGGAAAGCGAGGACAGTGGTGACGGCACGAGATGGGAGGAGTGGTGGCGACCAAAAAGAGATCTAGAGGGAGCGATGCAGAGAGAAGATGAGGAGAAGAGGCAATACTGAGGAGTGACTGGGTGGTGGCAGATGCCTAGGTCCCTAAGGTACCTACCTACCTAGGGAATGGAAGGTGCGATTGCTCCCCCTCCAACGCGACTCAAAGATGAACAAGGGCCAATCCCGCGACTAATTGAGTCAATGACGTGCAAGAGCTGAAGGGCGACGCGCAAAGGGCGCGCGGTGTCACTGGACCAGCTGTGGGGGCGCGCGTCTTGCCCATTAAGTCCCCTGTAAGTCACTTGTAGATAAAAGTAACCATGCCCAGGTGACCATCAAGCAAGGTGCCAGTCTATGCCAGCTGGCACCATCAGTTCATGCTGGTCTCGGTCCCACCCACAAGTTTGGCGGGGTATTGCCTCTGCTGTGAAGCTCAACCCATGGCAGTGACTACCTACATGTACCCCGCCGCAGACTGAATTTTTGACCTGCCAACCGCCATCTCAACACCATCCTCACTCCCACATCTTCATCCTGTCCACCGCCACGCTGTTGCCCCTACGAGCCCTCCGCCCAAGCCTCCTTCGGAGCATCACTACCAAAATGAACCCCATCTCCGCCAACACCTACACTCCCACCGAGGAGGCCGAGATCCAGCAATGGCTCACCACCGCCACTCGCGTCGAGGAGCAGTCCAAGACGCCCGCTCCTGATTCCGCTCAGCTGAGCCCCATCCTCGAGACCCTCAACACGCACCTCAGCACTCGCACCACCCTCCTTGGCAGCAAGCCCAGCCGCGCCGACACGGCCCTCTACACCGCCGTGCGGCCTCTCGTCGCCGCCTGGTCCGCCGACGAGCGCACCGGCGAGAAGGGCTACCCCCACATCGTCCGCCACCTCGACTTTGTGCAGAACTCGGGCGCCTTTGAGCTCTCTGTCACCGACACCGACAAGGTCGCCGTCGACCTCGACGACGTCCGCTACGTCAAGCCCCCCGTCGACGCCAAGGCCGAGAAGGAGCGCATCAAGAAGGAGAAGGCTGCCGCCGCCGCCGCTGCTGCCGCTGGTGGTGCCGGTGCCGGTGCCGCCGCCGGGACCGCTCCTGCTGCTGCGCCCGCCGGCGACGCCAAGAAGGACGCCACTCTCGTCGACCGCACCAAGGAGAAGGCCGCCGAGGTCAAGGACAAGGTCAAGGCGGCCGTCGGCGCCGGTGACGCCAAGCCCAAGAAGGAGAAGAAGGAAAAGGCCCCCAAGGCGCCCAAGGCGCCCGCCGCCGCGGCGCCCCTGTCGCCCTCGCTCATCGACCTTCGCGTCGGCCACATTCTCAAGGCCATCAAGCACCCCGAGGCCGACTCGCTCTTCGTCTCGACCATTGCCATGGGCGACCCTGCCGGCGAGGACACGACCGAATTCGAGGGCCAGATCTGCCGCACCGTCTGCTCGGGCCTCAACGGCCTCATCCCCCTCGAGGAGATGCAGGGCCGCAAGGTCGTCGTCGTCTGCAACCTCAAGCCCGTCAAGATGCGCGGCATCAAGTCCTCGGCCATGGTCCTCGCCGCCTCGCCCCGCCTCAAGGAGGGCGAGGTTGACGATCACAAGGGCCCGGTCGAGCTCGTCGCCCCGCCCGCCGACGCCAAGGCCGGCGACCGCGTCTTCTTCGAGGGCTGGAAGGGCGAGCCCGAGGGCGTGCTGAACCCCAAGAAGAAGGTCTGGGAGACCATCCAGCCCGGCTTCACGACAACGGCCGGCCTCGAGGTCGCCTTTGACGCCGCCGCCGTCAAGGAGCTCGGCAAAGAGGGAACCGGCAAGCTCGTCACCGAGGCCGGCGGTGTCTGCACGGTCCAGACCCTGACTGGAGCCACTGTGCGGTAAATAGGCTAGAATGTCAGGATGCTGTCCAAAGAAGACAAGCATGTCTGATAAGAATAGATCCAGATGCCAAACTTCTGAAATTTGTGAAGGATTCAAGTGAAAAGCCCGACAGAGTCTTTGGTTATTTTGGGCCTCCCTTGTCGAAATATCATTTACATACGAAAACAACTGATGTGCAGCACCTCATCGGCCGGAATCCGTCGAATCGTTGTTGAAGTACACACGCGAATTTACCCAAACCATCTTGTACATGCCGCCCGAACGCCCGGATCGCAAACCACAAATCCGCCCGCTCTCACATGGGGGAGCCCCAGATCTATCCCCACGAACCAACGCTATGCCGTCGGACTATGCACAGCCAACGCCCTGACCAAGATAGATATGATACACACTCAAATGCCAGGCGTCTTTTTCACTCTTGTTTTGTCTTCTCCTTCGCTTCCACCTTGATTTCCTGCTTTGCGGTCTCCTGCTTCGAAGCTTCCTGCTTCAGCGCCGCTTCTTCTTGCTTCTTTGCTGCCATTTTCGCCTTGCCCGCGCGGAACTTGATCCACTTCTCGTACACGTACCGCAAGGATCGCCGGATGCCCGCTGTGAAGAAGCCCTTGATGGTCTGCGCCGTGGCGGGCCAGTTGACCGTCTGGCGGATGACCTTGCGGATGATCTCTTGCAGCTCTGCCGGGTCGTCCTGGACGATACGGCGCTCAAAGCCGCCGCCCGTGCGGCGCTTGAACGACTCCTCGCCGTCGTCCTTGGAAGCCTCCATCAGGGCACGGAACTCCCCGCGAGGCATCATGAACTTCTTCTGGTACTGGAAGTAAAGGCGGGAGCGGAAGGTGGAAGGCAGGCGCCGGACCATGTTGGCACGCTTCGTCGGGTCCATGTCCTGGGACAACTTTGCGTTGGCGTCGGGATCGGCATTGTCGGGTGTTGTCGCAGTAAAGTCGACGTTGGGCAGAGTGGCCAATAGCGGACCATAGAGTTTCCGGAACGAGGTCATGTTGTGCGTGACAATGTCGGTGACCTTGCTCGGAGATTCTGTCGGGAGAGCCATACGCGGGTCGCCAAGGTAAGAAAGGCCAGCGATGGTGGAGTAGAGCTCATTCTCGGTAAACTGCGGTGGAAGAAGCAGTAGTGCGGTCCGGACAGCCGAGATCAAGTTCGCCTGGTTAGCAAGGCGGACTCGAGGGTGGTCACGCAGGATCTTAACCGGCTTCTGGAGACGGCCTGCTAGGTAGAGATTATTCCACGAAGAAAGATCAGTGCAAAGATTGTCAATCGACGTGACGCCGTATTTGATCTGCACACCGTTCTGGATGACGTACGGGTTAAAGTAGACGCCAGCGCCCCAACGCTCCTGTGTCGTGGACACGAGACCAGATCCAAACTTGGCGAGCGAAGAATAGTGCTCGGGATGCTGTCGCATGTTGAGACTGTGCCAGTGCTGCGTGTGGGTCACACCAAAGATGAGATCAATGGACTTGGGCCCAGAGGCTTGCACCTCCTTCAATGCCTGTGACGGCTTGGGATGAACGCTGCGATATTCCTCATCGCTAACGTGGCGGTTCGGTTTGGCTTGCGGGAAGATTCCGGACCCGTAGGCGAAGGCATACATGATGGGAGCACGGTAAGATCGGAGCAGTCGAGTGAGCTCCTTTTTGAATTCGGCGTGGAACTCAATGTGTTGATTGGTGCCGAAGAGCTCGTAAGGAAGCTCGTCAAACTCTTCGAGCCTGGCGTTCGGGTGGTCCTCCCAGTTCTCCGCTGACAAGGGAGGTCCTTCGCGGGGCTCCCTGATGCGATATTTATCGCCGATCGCAAAGTTGATGGCTGAACCTCTGTGAACATATGTAGGTGCTTTCGATCCAGCCTGCTGCTTCTCCCCAATGTGCGAACCATCCTTAGGTTTTGTCTGGCCAGCCTTGGTATCCGGTGAAGTCTGTTCCGAGTACAGTCTGGTGTAGGAGAAAGCAGAGACGCATTGGCGGCGCAAAGGTCGCATCGAAGTCAGAGGCTGCGAAGTCGACGGCCAGGCCATCCGAGCCAGCCGGTTTTGAGTCAGTGCTGTTGCCATGGCGCTGGTTTCCCGTCGATACGGTGAGCTGGAGGGTTGGGTGGGATCGAGATTCGTCGCGATTACGAGACGCGGCGTATGTAGGCTCTTGATGTAGTCTGGCGTCTGTCGAATCGTGGAAATGGGAAATTTGTACACTCGGAGGTTGTATGTCGGCTGGAGATGCGGTCGCCAGCTCTAGCAGCTGCGAGAGATCATTCGCTGAAGGAATCCATATGCAGGTTGTACAGGACGGCCAAATTGGTAGCGGGGGACTGGATCGTCGGTTGGCGTCAATGAGCGGAATGGTCGGATTGAGTAGTCGAGACACGGCCTGAAGCTGCAGATTTCGTGGTTGATCCGCAGCCAGCTCCTTCGGCAACGTGATGACGGCTGTATAGAGGGCGCCGGGTTGAAATTCAAGGGGTGTTGTAGGATCTTGGCTTGAAGGAAAATCTGTGATTGCTGCGAGCTCACCTGTTTGGGGAAGCAGCAAATGGCCAGTGCACGGAGCATATTCTGTGCTGTGCTTCGCCAAGACAGGAACAAGCTCAAACCATACGCGGGGATCTGCTGGCACGTCATTGTGCAGGGTCCACCTGACGGCCGCTTCCGTGGTCAGGCACCACATCGTCCATCTCCAGCGAGCTGTGATCTTGGCGATGCACCTCCCTCGTTGAGCCTTTGGTGCTGTTGACAGTGGCGACGAATGAGGTTGAGGGGCTTCTCGGCTGCTTGAGAAGGAGGACCATGAGCAGAGGGCGTGCCAGCGTGGCAAAGCAGGTAACTCGTTGGTCATCTGGGGTAATCGGCTTGCCTAGGTACCTAGGTACCTAGCTCGGACAGGGAAGCAGAAGACCATTTTCAAGCCTTGTATTGGCTTTCAGTGAGTCAAGTCGATCTTCCTGCTGGAAGCGAAAAAGCAATCGGCTTAGTGAATAGCATCATTCCAATTTTAAAATACTTCAGGATATGTGTTCATCTAGCTCGTTCAAGCTGATAGGTAAGGTACCCTGGGCGACCATGTGTATTTGGATTTATCACTGAATTAAGGACTATTTCTTCGACCATCAACTCGGTACAGGCAGGCTTCAAGACTCTGAGAATTTCTCCGTCTTGGTAATTGGTGCCGGGCCATTGATTTTATCGAGGCAGCTAAGCCCAGACGGCAGGCATATGGTGACTGCCTAGATCAATCGTCGTACATAATACCTTCCAGAAGAACGGCGAACAAAGACACCTTCATACATCTTAACAGTCAATAGACTGCCAGACGTGTACTCTTTGAGTCCTTGCGATCAATTCATAAGCAGCGACTTGACAGTCCCAGAATATCAATTCAGTTCATCATTTTCAAAAGGCTCCCAGCTGAAATGGACGAGGATACAAGCAATATCCCTGTCACAGCAGGCAAGCTGCCAAGCAGCCCATGCACCCCACCGACGCACGTGACCTTATCACCACCGGCGGCGCAGATCTGGTCAATCAACAAACGAAACAAACAACATCGCCGGTCGCTGAATCGCCCCGTCGAGCTTCGCAGCGCCGAGATGAGGTCGCATACTCCATCCGGCGAGCCGCCCAGGCGCACATCTCTCTCCGGACGATTGAACCGCAGCGCTGGTCCTGCCAGCATCCCCCGACCACACACGTCCTTGCGAGGATCGCGCGTAAGTAGCTGCATCAAAACAAATCCCCCCCCCCTGGCCGCCCGGGGCAACTGAGTTGACGCTTCGCCGCAGACTTTCCGCGCAACCCAGACACAGCCGACATACAACCTCTTGACAGGTGCCGACAATGCTGCCAGCAGACCATCTTCTCGTCAAAGCGCCGCTGGCGAGTCGCTGCGCGCCGTTTCGCGGGAGAGCTCGAAGGAAAATCTTGCCCCACCCGACGCGGAGGAATACGAGTCTCAACGCCATGTCATCGAGGAGCTCAAGGCGGAGCTCAGCGGCCTCCGTTACACGATAGAGACTTTCGAGCAAGAGAAGCAGATGGCCGAAGCTCGACACAATGCCGATATCGAAGACCAGCGCCGACGCGCCCAAGCTGATTTCACCGCGAAACAGACGGCCGAGACGGAGAAGTCGCAGGCGCTCCGCCAACTGGAGTCGGCGCAGAAAGAGCTTGCTGATATTCGAGAGTCCTCCAACCAAGAAAAGTCGACCTGGGAGAAAAGGGCGCGTGATGCTGAAGAGGAGGCTCGTCTGGTACAGGAGCAGCTCGAGGACCTTTCCAACGCCAAGGACGAAGCCGCTCGGATCAACGAGAAAAAGACGATCGATCTCGAAATGCAGCTCCAAGCCGCTCAAAAGTCTGTGCAGGAGCTGGAGCAGGAGAGCCAGGCTCGCGAAACGGTATTGCAGCAGGTGCAGGTGCAGCTGGCCGAGAAGGACACCCACATTGGCGAGTTGGAGTCCGAGGTGCTGCGCCTAAAGGCACAGACCGGAGATGCCGACACAATGGCCATCATCAAACAAGAGCTGTCTGAGCAAGTTGCGCATATTCGGAACCTCGAGTCGACGAATCGGGAAAACTTGAGTGAACTAAAGCATTTGCGACAAGTCCATCGGGCTACAGAGGTTGTGGAGGAAGAGAAGCGTTCTCTGCTCCGCAAGCTTGAGGCTGCTCAGGCTCTCGAGGTTGAGCTCTCGGAAGCTCAGATTCAGCGTCAACGTCTCGAAGACGAAAGGCTGGCCTGGACCGCGTACCTCAAGAGCACGACCGCATCGGGTGAGGATCTCGAATTCGACTCCCCTGAAGCCCTGGCCCGGGCTCTCATTGCTGAGCGGTACACGATCGCGTCTCACTTGGACAAGATTGGCGGCCTGCAAGCCGAATTGGCTGCGCAGGACAGCAGTATCAAGTCTCTGGAAACCGAGGTGACGCGCCTCAAGGGCGAGGTGCAGAACGCCAAGGCCAACGCCAGTGCTTCCAATACCGACAAAGCGCGCATGAGGGCAGAGCGTCAACGAGCGCTAGCTGTCAAGGAAGTCGAGAATTTGCGTGCACAGTTGGCGCTGTTTGACACAGAAGACCTTCAGCCGGAGAACTACGATGAGGGCAAAGCCAGGCGCATCAAGGAGCTCGAGGAGTTGATTGATCAGTACAAGTCGGAGACGCAAGCTCTGGCGGCTGAGATGGCGTCCCTTCAAACCACGCAGCCTACGACTGGGAATAAGCGACCCAGAATCGACGACGGGACGGACGAGAACGACGCCGGGCTTTCGGCGCAGCTGGCAGAACTCACACGCAAGAAGCGCAAACTGCAAGACGAGTTCTCGGCCCTGCAGTCACAACATGCGCTCACGGTGAAGGAGCTGTCGGTAGCACAAGAGCAGCTGAAGGCGGCTAAAAAGTCGTCGAAAACGCGCGTACTTTCGCTGCGATCCAACCCAACATCCGACTACGAAGCCATCAAGCTCTCGACGCTTAAGGCCCTGCAGACGGAAAACGCCGAGCTGCTGGCTCACATGCAGTCGCGAGCTAAATCAGGGTCTTTCCCGACAGTCCCTGCGTCGCAGCTAGCGGCAGCACAACGTCTCATCGACGAAGCCAAGGCCGAGACGGCGAGCGCACAGAAGCTCAGCAGGCGACTGAAGGAAGTTTGGGGCAACAAGTCTCAAGAGTTCAAGGAGGCCGTCTTCTCCACCATGGGCTGGACAGTTACGTTTATGCCGAACGGCAAGATGCGTGTCGAATCTCAGTACTACCCTTCAAAGACGGACGAGCACGAGAACTCGATTGTCTTTGACGGAGAAAAGGGCACAATGAAGGTCAGCGGCGGGCCCAGAAGCGCGTTCGCAGCGAAGATCAGCAACCACATCAAATACTGGGTGCACACCAAAGGCTGCATTCCGGGATTTCTTGCGGCCATGACCATTGAGTTTTTTGAAGAGCAAGAAACTTAGTGGCGATGCTGTCATGCTGTTCTGGGTACGTGTGTTTGTGTGTGGACTGTCTGCGAGTGTCTCTTTTGAAGAACGCGAAGAAGCGCAGCGGCGTAGGGCGTTGGACTTGACCTTCCATGTACAATCTGTTGCCGTGTTTTGTTAGATACCAAAGGTAGCGGGCCCGGGGATACCGGCTCGTCGATGATACTGATGCTATGATGATGCAAGCCAGCGCCCTCGAATCCTCTGTGTGATGTGTGACCTGCTATGCGGCATCTGAGGCGACACTCTACGACAGCCGTGGATCTCGGCAGGGTAAGGCTAGTACTTGGGCCCCATGCTGAACCTTCAACGAAGCCGAGATCCAGGGGATGCACGGAGCCAGACTCGGGTCCGAAGATCGCAGGGCAGTGCCAAAGTTAATGTCATCAGATGCATCGCTCATCCTCGTCCACACGTACAAGCATGATTGGCCTCGCGTTTGTTCCGTTTCATTGGGGTCGAACCGCTGCTCTCTTGTTACGTTATCTTCATATTTGCGTCCCGGTAATCTCCTTATAGAGAGGGCCGAGAGCTCATCTCACATGTGTCATGACAATCCACTCCCAACCTGCCAAGAGACCAAGCAGCCAGGGGAGCGAGACTGGGAAGCGGGAGGTTGCTTTGACAACGTCGACTCCATACAAAGGTAGGTTACAATTCAATGGTCCCATACTGAGGAGCCTACATGTACGTGCCGCACAGTACTCGATGCGACGCCGATCGGACTCCTCCTCAGTGTCGCCAGTCAGTGAACCCCCATCCGGGGGCGTTTAGCTTTCTCCATACGGCATGCTCTCCATGCGGCATGCGACCGCTGAAGCCCATTAGCAGTTCAAGCTTACGGCCGCTAAAGGGGACACTTGGTTGAAAGCTGGGGATGGGCTAGCAACAGTAGGCGGTCGGTGCTCAGTCTCCCTTCTTGGTGTTTCCATGTACTGGCTGGCGCCAAACCTAAGGTACCACTTGAAGGAAGAGCGCTAATCAATCGGGATCGTTTGGATCGGTGCGCTTTTTTGCCGGTGGTGATCTGGCTTGGGCGGGCGTGCGCGCACGGCTATCCTGAAGAAATGCAGTGATGTTTGGCGCTCCCCCATTTTTTGTGCCTTCACCGCTACAGTGAGCTCAAGCGAAAGCAGGCCATGTGACGAGCCATTATTGAATCTTGAAGGCTTGAAGGTGCACAGCTCACTCGCTGTACGATGAGCTGGCTCCTCTCGTTCACTCGCGTGACGTCCTATAACAAAACCGACGCCGTTGACTGGCAGATTGATCTGCTGACGAAGGTTCATCTGCAGAAACAAGTACTGTACATTTAATGGCCAGACGTTCGCTCAGTGCTACCGCTATTCGAACAGTCCATATCGGGCTGGCGAGCAACGCAACACTGGAGCGATCACTTCCTTTTCGCTCTGGTCATCGTCCGAGTTGCCCAGGGCCCCAGGCAATACGCTGCTTGCCAGCAAGAGCGGCCGGGATCAACGGAACAGTGTGACCGGCCTAATTCCATCTTTAAGCCGCTTCAGCGGCACGATCAACGATAAACAGACTGGCTCTAACCCTCCTGGGCCTCCATAGACTACTTACCTATGGTGGACTTCATCACATCACACGCCGTCGTGCACTGCCTCTGTCGCTCTTCCGTTCTGCAGCACACGCGACAAGAAGAGCACGGCGGCAGACAAGATCGAGACAAATACAGCATGGGTCGGTGGGCAAAGCCTCTCTCTCACACTAGGACAGCCACCGTTCGTCATCCCGCACCCTGAGCCCCCATTTTCCCGGAGCCACGGTCAATACCAAGCTTTGCACCCCAGGCGCCTCCAACCTCTTCAGGATGGCCCTTTCTGGCACATCCCTGGCCTACGCCGTCGTGTTCCCCGAGACATCCCAGGCCCCGCATGGTACGGTACAGCCTGAGCCAATGTCTTTCCGTGTCCCACGGCCTCCCTTGCCGAGTCATCTTCCCAGCAAGTCCCAATGGTGGTCTGCCTCCACGACTCGGAGGCACGCGGACTCCATGCTTCCTGCGTCGAACCCGCCAGTCCGGCCAGCGGCCATTGGATACCCGTCTGCCGCTCGCGCGTCGTCCTCCTCGATCCGGCCCAAAGTCTCTCTGTGTGGTGGACCGCCTGCCCCCCCTGTTGTCTCTCCGCCATGCCTTGCTTCCCGACCCTGGTCCTGCCCTACACGTATGCAAGCTGTCGAATTTTTTCCCCCTCTGTTGTGTCTGCCGATGCCTGACGACGATGACGGCCGGTCCGTAAGGGGGTGGGCGCCCTGTGTGCGAGTCTTGTCTACCCAGCAGAGATCGGCCTTGCGTGTCTCTTCATAAGCTTTGGCTGTCCGACGGTAGACCGTTTGTTGGCGCCTGGCTGTAATGGGTGCTGTCATGTCTTCGTAAGGTTGGTCTCCAGAATACTCGCCCATCCGCCCATCCTGATATTACAGTTCCTCCCCCCTCCCTACAGGGCTGATTGGATGTGTCTTTTTTTGCATTTGCCTTTTTTCTCCAGGACCCCCCAGCTCGGAGCTTGATCCGGGCAGCTCACTGATAAGGCCCCTTGCCAAAGTCGGCTTCGAAGACAAGGTGGCGAGAGCAACCTCGACGATCTGTCAAGCAGGTGATTGACTTGAAGCTGCCTCCCACTTGCGCCCTCGCACTCTTCTCCTCCGGAACCTCGACCGGAGAACCGACTGGACCACACACACACACACTCTCGAGTCCACCTGCAGCTGTCCATCCTCGCCGTCAAGCACGGGAATAGGGCTCCACCGGAAAGGACCGTCACGAACGCAAAGCTCGGCGCGCAGGACTACCGCATGTACCTCCTTCAACTACCGGATACGACTTGACGAGTAGTGCAAGGGGCACCTGCTGCCCTCGATATCCAGTACCCATGACGCATTCTGCCTCTTGGACGTTGGAAAAGAGTATTGGACAAAGGACAACCGACACGCGGTTTATCAAACATCGAGGTTGTCATTGCGAGCCCAACTCCCTGGCCGGCGACGCAGGGACAAGGACGAGCTTCAGTACAACCAGCACAGTTCCAATCGGTATTTGCGCGCAGCTCATCGAAATACGCCTAACAACATCCTAACGAAAAGGTTTACCATGTCGGTCGATTTCTGAAAAACACCTTCCCCATCCCCACCTAAGTTCTACGTCTCGAGCTGCTTGTATGCTTCACCAACGGCATCAGCATCAAGGCCTGAGTATTGGTCTGCTGTCATGCCGCCCACATCTGGCGGTCTGGGTCCGGTTCTGGGCTCATCCTCGGACACGGAAAGCACTGGATACTTCATTTTGGACAACCGCGAGGTGTTGCAGTACAGCGAGATCCCCAGTGGGCTTTCTGACCAGCAGGTTTACATCTTGCGATGCGTTTCCCTGTCTCTCTCGCTTTTTACCCTGTCACTCATTGTGCTTGTTACGTATTGGTTCTTCCGCATGCGCAGAAGCTTCCGTCATGAGTATGTTCTTTCTGCCAGCCCTTTCTGGATTTAAAGGGCAGGAATCAACTAACGAACACGTGCAGCCTCATTATGCTCCTCATTGTCAGCGACGGCCTCGAGGCCCTCTTCTTCATGATTTTTCCCATCGTCGACTTTGCCATGGGGCCGATCCAGTCAGAGTCGGTCTTTTGCCAGATAAGCGGCTTCTTCCTCGCCGTCGGCATCGAGGCGTCAGACATAGCCGTGGCACTCATCGCCATCCACACAGCGCTCTACATCTTCAAGCCAAGGCAGCTCAACGGCCAGAGCGGGCTGTATCCGTACCGCCGCACGGCCTACGCCGTCTTGTTCATCCTGCCGGTCGTCCTGGCGTCCCTCGCCTTCATCAATACGCCGGCGTACGTCAACAACGGGCAGTACTGCTACCTGCCGATCCAGCCGCTCTGGGCGCGGCTCGCGCTGAGCTGGATTCCGCGGTACGTCATCCTGCTCATCATCATCGTGTCGTACTTTTGTACGTACGTTTACGTGTCGGTGCTCATGCACCGCTTCGGCAAGGAGAGCAAAATGCGGCGGCACAGCAACGCGCCGCCGCCGCCGCCCGTCAGCATCGACCAGACGACGAGCAGCCCGAGCAATGTGAGCAACAACCAGGCCGGCACACGCAACATGTCTGTCCCGCCGACGCCGCCGATCGCCTACCACGGGCTCATCCCGTCGACGTCCGACTCGCACCACTCGTGCTCTGAGGAGGAGCGGCAGCGCCACGGGTCCGTCTCGAGCGAGGGCTCCTGCGGCGAGCCGCTGCGGCGTCCGTTGGCCGGCCGGTTGCGTGTCGACTCGCACCACACGGCGCACGGTATTCGGTGGAAGTGGCCTCTGTTCGGGGGCGAGGCCGTCGCGTCGATGGACACGGAGCAGCAGCAGCAGCAGCAACAGCAACAACAACAGCTGCGGGAGGCAAATCAACACCAAGAACAATACACGACGCAACATGACGCCCACGTCGAAGCCGTCCACTTCCCACAACAAGGGGACAACCGGGTGTCCTACCAGGCCATCGCCTCCCCTCCACCAGCCCGCACCTCCGATCCGACAACGGCGCGACACTCGCTGCCGCCAAGCCTCGGCAAAACAAGTGACCAGTCGCCCTCATCGCTCTCCAGCCCCAACGGGCGGCCATATCGACACCCGCACACCGAGTCCTCCTCGACAGCCTTCTCATCAACGCCCTCGCCCTCGCCCTTTCTCTTCGCCATCGCCGCCTCGGCCGGCCCGCTCCGGCGCACCGGCGGAACCGGAACCGGGATCGGCGCCACGGCCACCGATCCGTCGGGCAGCATGGCGCGCGCGCGGCTCAAAATCCGGCGGCAGCTGCGCCTACTCTTCGTCTATCCGCTCGTTTATATACTCGTGTGGGCGGTGCCGTTCGCGCAGCACGTGCTGCGGTGGAACGAGCCGCTGCGCGCGGGGCCCTTTGGGCTCGTGCTCGCGAGCCTCGTGAGCCTGTGCATGCAGGGAGCCGCCGATGCCGTGCTGTTTGCGCTGCGGGAGAAGCCGTGGCGGCACGGGCACGGGAAGGCAAGGCAGGGGTTGGGAAGGGCGCCGGCTGTTGCTGTCGCGGCGGCCGTGACGAGGGGCGAGGGGCGCGGTGTTGGTGGTGATGGAGGGTGCAGGGGCAGTTGGCGGACTCGCTGGGGGATGAGGCAGGGCGAGGGCCCCGGACGGACGAGGGAGGAGATGCTTTTTGATGGCAGGAACGCGAGGGCAAGGCGGGATATCGAGGCTTCGGAGAGGAGGATGAGGCAGAGGTCGCCGAGGACGGGGCAGCGGTCGCCGCGGACGGAGACGGAGTGGTGGGAGTGGCTGGATCGCGTGGGAGCGGAGGGGGAGGATCATGAGGGGGAGGATCATGAGCGGGGAGATCATGAGGGGCAGGATCATGAAGAGGGGGAGAGTCATGGGAGAGAGAGGCAGGTAGGCGATGTGTTTGAGATGAGAGAGAGGACGTGACGATCTCCTTTGTCGACGGAGGGATAGGGCTGCTTTTTGAATGATACCCGAGGAGGTCAAGCATGGCATCCGGCGCATCTGGTGGTTAGTTACTGGCGGCATTAGATGGTATGGACAAGATAAGAAGGTCGTGAGCTAGATATGCGTCAGTTATGAGACTGGCGTCTTGATTTCAGACATACATTTCAAAGGTAAAGAAAGGAGTTGATGAAACTGTCTGTCGAAATGTAACCGATGTAACCATAGCTATGCTGCCTTCAACGCCGTGTCACCGTCACCTGCTGTGCTCTCTGCTGTGCTCTCTGCTGTGCTGCCGTGCACCCAGGGTCTGACGGCTGTCCGGGAACAATAAATAGAACGAATCCCCCCACCATGCCAATGGCCGCCTACTGCTGCAGGAAATTCAGGAACCCCCTGCCGACGGCCACACCATCATGCTCGATGCCGGCGCGCTCGACGGCCTCGGTGTACGTGTCGTCGTCAAAAATACCCATCTTGTGCCTGCTCGCGAGGATCTCGGCGACAATAGGCCCCGTGAATTCGGGGTGGCCCTGGACGGCAATGTACCGGCCCTTGGCGTAGTAGCCCTGGACGGGACACGTGTCGGTGGCGGCGAGGCTCTCGACGCCGGACGGCACGTCAACGACCTCGTCGCGGTGCATCTGGTGGATGCGCAGGACATCGAGGCCAAAGAGGTCGCGGGCGACAGGGGTCAGGGTGACGTCGGTGACGGCGACCTCCCAGCCCTTGGGCGAGGTGCGGACGGTGCCGCCGAGGGCGCGGGCGATGATCTGGTGGCCGAAGCAGACGCCGATGGCACGGACGCGGCCCGTGGCGAGGCAGCGGGCGGTGTAGTCGACAAGGGCTAGGATCCAGGGCTCGTCGTGGTAGGCCGTGTGTCTGCTGCCCGTGACGAGGATGGCGTCGATGGTATCGGGGTCGGGGTAGGACGATGGGTCGTTGACGACGTCGTGGGTCGTGATGGTGACGAGCGAGTCGAGGGGTGCGGGCGTCGGCAGCGTCAGGGCGGCGGTGCGCAGGAGGGCCGTGAAGACGCCGCCGTAGCCCTTGTAGGTGGCCTGGGTCTCGGGCAGGGGGGTGTCTGCCTCGAGGATGGCGAGGCGGATGGGAGAGGGCGTGGAGCCCATGGTGTGTGTTTCTGTTACTGTGTGGTTCTGTGTTCTGTGTTCTGTGTTCTGTGTTCCGTGTGTGCTGTGAAGGTCTGTGGGGTTCTTCGTGAGGTCCTTAAGGATGTGCAGTTGTCGTAGATGGCAGAGTCCTTAAGAATGTGACTTTTGATAGATACGACTTCTGATAGAGATCTTGAACGAGCCCAGGTGGATTGAAGAGAAAGGATTGAGGAGAAAGAATGGAGGAGAAGGGGTTGAGGAGAAGGATCAAGAAGGGAGGCCGCGACGAGAAGTCGTGGCAAGAACCACCGGCGGTGAGAATGCCGGACAAGACGGGCAGGGACGATGCCGAGTCAGACCGAGAATGGGCCGTATGTCTTGCCTCGAGAAGGGTGCCTCGGTGGGTCGGACCTGCCTGACCTCACTTCTCGTCTACTTGCTCGCTCTGGGTACCTCCTACCCAAGAACCCCGCGATTCAGGGACCACGCCGATAGCGGCTCTTCTCCATCTCAACCAGCCAAGCCAAGACGATACAAGGGCCATGAAGCTAAGATAAAGCTCTCCGATAAGCCCCACCAACGATGCCTCTTCCTCGCCGAGGTAGGTAGCTACCTTATAGTGGAAGCTCGATGCTTCATGCTTCATGCTTGATGCTGGAAGCTTGATGCTTAGCCCAGTCACCAATTCCATCACCAGCATCCCTCGGGTAGACCGACTGACAACATGCCCCGGCCCTCTCTCGCCGTCTTTCTCGCCCAGGCTCGCGCCGCCCTGACAGCGCCACGCCGCCCAAACACGCCCCTCACCCTCGTCGTCGGCAACGAGTCCGCAGATCTCGACTCCCTCTGCTCAGCCGTCCTCTACGCCTACCTCCGCAGCACGACACCTGCGCAGCCAACCCTCCACATCCCCCTCTCGAACCTGCCCCGCGCCGACCTCGCCTTGCGCCCCGAGCTCACCGCCGCCCTCGCCCGCGCCCGCCTGCGTCCCAGCGACCTCCTGACCCTCGACGACCTCGCCGACACCCTGACCCCCGAATCCACACGTTGGGTCCTCGTCGACCACAACGCCCTCACCGGCACCCTCGCCGCGCGCGGCTTTGGTTCTCGTGTCGTCGGCTGCGTCGACCACCACGCCGACGAGCGCAGCGTGCCGGCCCAGACGGGCGACGAGCCGCGCCTCATCGACACGTGCGGCAGCTGCGCGAGCCTCGTCGTCGAATGGTGCCGGCCCGCGTGGGACGATGCGTTGCAGGGCGGCCGATCGGCACAGGAGGCCGCCGATGCTGGCGCCGCATGGCTCGGTCTCGCTGCCGTCCTCGTGGACACGGCGGGGCTGAAGGCCGCCGACAAGACGACGCCGCGCGACGTGCGCGCCGTCGAGTTTCTCGAGCGCCTCGTCGTCGGCACCGGACAGGAACAGGCCTACGGGCGCGACGCGTACCTCGGCGAGCTGTCGCGCGTCAAGGAGGACCTGTCGGGCATGGCGCTGCGGGACGTCTGGCGCAAGGACTACAAGCAGTGGTACGAGGGCGGCCGCGTCCTCGGCGTGTCGGCCGTGCCGCAGGGGTTGCGCTACCTCATCGACGAGTCGGCGAACGGCGACCAGGATGGCCTGCTCAAGGCGCTGAACGACTGGGTTGACGAGAGGGGCCTCGACGTCGGCGTCGTCATGACGACGTTGCACCCTGGCGGCGACTTTCAGCGGGAGCTCCTCGTGTGGGCCTTTAGCGAGGGCGCCGCCCAGGCGGTCGAGGCGTTCGTCAAGACAAACGAGCGAGAGCTCGGTCTCGAGACGTATGATGACGGCAGGCTCGACGACGTGTCCAATGGTTGGTGGCGCCGCGCGTGGAAGCAGCGGAACGTGGCGCACAGCCGTAAGAGGGTTGGGCCTATGCTGCGCGAGGCTTTGAAGGAAAGTCCAAAGCTGTAATGGCACGATTTTTCCTCGGTCTGTGACCATGTTGCTTTGTATGCCTCCCCAATCCAAAGAGGTCAAGTGCCATGCGCCGTGCTGCTCAAATCTTTCCTACGAGTCTGAGCTCAGTCACGTCCGTGTACATACCTCCATATGGTGCTGTTGCTGGAGCGAATCAATGAAGTATGATTCCAATGTTCAATTTCGTTTCGTGAGACCATCATTTTCGTTCGAGTGTTTTTTTTAATAACATACTGCAGTAGACCAACCAGCCAAAGGCCAACACTGTACAGGCTGTCACTTGGGGGCCCGAACTCGTGTGAACATGACATCGCCATGCAAACATAATCAGGTTGAGAACCCCAAGCCAACCTGGAGGACAACTTCTACACCTCCCAATATTATCTTTTAAAACAGCAAAATAACGTACTCCACAAGCGAGTGGAACACACAAGCGAGTGAA
The DNA here is from genome assembly GCF_000150675.1 of Verticillium dahliae VdLs.17. NCBI lineage: Eukaryota > Fungi > Ascomycota > Sordariomycetes > Glomerellales > Plectosphaerellaceae > Verticillium > Verticillium dahliae. The sequence goes on along the minus strand of NW_009276923.1, from coordinate 520,509 downwards.
ACACTCCGTCGCGATTCCCCAACCACCTATCTTTCATCACCTTTCTACCCACAATTAAACATGGAGACTCCTTGCAAAGAAGCTCAATTGATTCTTGCTACCGAAGCTATCAAAAAAGATCCCAAGCTAAGCATTCGGAGCGCTGCGAAGATCTACAGCGTGAGCCATGTGACGCTAGGCCGACGACTGAAGGGAACTATCTCTCGACGCGACAGCCCTCCGAATTCGAGGACATTGACTTCCTTAGAGGAGCAGACAATTATTGAGAGTATTCTGGACCTGGATTCGCGATCATTTCCTCCCCGGCTTCGTGACGTGGAAGATATGGCCAATAGGCTGCTCGCCGACCGAGGCGCGCCACACGTCGGAGTCAACTGGGCTTCAAACTTCGTCAAGCGACAACCACAGCTAAAGACGCGTTTCTTTCGCAGATACGACTATAAGAGGGCCCAATGTGAAGATCCAGACGCGATAAACGCGTGGTTTCGCCTTGTACGGAATGTGGTTGCGAAGTACGGCATTGCGGCCGCAGATATTTACAACTTCGATGAGACCGGCTTTATGATGGGCGTTATCTCAACAGGAATGGTCGTCACAAGCTCGGAAAGGCGCTCAAATACGAAGCTCATACAACCTGGAAATCGACAATGGGTCACAGTGATCCAGGGGGTTAATTCCCAAGGCTGGTGCGTCCCGCCGTTTATCGTGGTCGCAGGCAAATATCACCTCTCGAGCTGGTACGAAGAAACATCCCTACCAAAGGATTGGGTTATCGCCACGACTGAAAACGGATGGACTACCAATAGAACAGGACTGGAATGGATTCGGCACTTCGATAAGTACACCAGGCCTCGCACAACAGGCACACATCGACTCCTCATTCTAGATGGACATGAAAGTCACCACTCGATCGAATTCGACGCCTACTGCAAGGAAAACAACATTATCGCGCTCTGTATGCCGCCTCATTCATCTCATTTACTCCAGCCTCTCGATATTGGCTGCTTTGGCCCGCTTAAGCAGGCGTACGGTCGGCAAATCGAGAAGAAGATGCGGGCGGGTATAAGCCATATCACCAAGGAAGACTTCTTCCCTGCGTTTCTTACAGCATCCCAAGAGGTAATGACGGAGAAGAACATCCAAGGGGCCTTTAGGGGAGCTGGACTCGTTCCTCATAACCCGGAAGCAGTCCTTTCGAAGCTGGATGTGAAGTTACATACCCCAACGCCTCCAGGGAGCAGTGGAGGGATACCCGAACCTTGGGTCTCGAGGACGCCCAACAATCCGATTGAGACGACTTCGCAGTCTGAGTACATCAAAAATCGGATTGCCCGTCATCAAGATAGCTCACCAACGTCTATTCTCGGCGCCGTTGACCACTTAGCAAAGGGAACGCGGAGTATCATGCATAAACTCACCCTCGTACAGTCCGAGGTCCAGCTCATACGAGGGGAGCTAGAGACCCTAAGCAAGCGTCGCAGAGCGAAGAAAAAGCGTCTCAGGCAAGGGGGAAGCATGTCTATAGCCGAAGCAGAGGACATTCAAGCCCAGAATGAGGTAGACGTCCAGATGAAGCAGGAAACGCAGCTGAGTAGGGGTCGTAAGCAGGGTATAGAATTGGCCCCTCGACGCTGTGGAACATGCGGCAAGGCAGGACATAACTCAAGGACCTGTCAGATCATTACACTGTACAGGCTGTCACTTGGGGGCCCGAACTCGTGTGAACATGACATCGCCATGCAAACATAATCAGGTTGATATTTGTGCGGTCGTGGTTGAGTGTTTCACTCGCTTGTGTGTTCCACTCGCTTGTGGAGTACGTTAGCAGAAACGTCCCAAACTGGCATTTATCACGTGTATCACAGCCCGACATTCCAATGATTAGACGAGTAGATGAAAATTGTCACCTCGAGTGCGCCGCTCCTATGCCTATGACAGTTGATGCCTTGCCAGATGCCTACTAAATCTTACACTGCTATACACGGTCGTACATTTTATACATCCCCCTACCTCAGAGACGCCCCGTCTTCTCGATGCGCTGTCTCGTCGCGTCGAAATCCCGGTACATTTTAACAAACTCGGCATTGGCCTTCCTCTTGACGATCCACTCCTCCTTGCTGGCCGTCGTCTCGCGCAGCACGGGCGGCGTCTCGGCCAGCGCCTCGGCGCCCGCGTCGACGACCAGGAGGCACGCCCGCAGCGCCTTCCAGACCTCGCCGACCGGCAGCACGGGCGGCGCCTCGTGCATCATCTCGGGCGCGCAATGCCGCAGCACCTCGATGCACCAGTCCCGGCGCTTGAGCATGGCGGCGCGCTCAAACATGTACCGGTAGAGGAGGGGCCCGCGCGGGGCGCCGTGGCGCGGCGGCGTGCGCCACGTCTGCCAGAAGCGGTCGAGGTTCTTCTGGCGGTGGTACGCCTCGAGCAGGCGGAGAAGGTGCATCTCGCTGGGGCAGGTCGTGACGGCGTGCGTGAGGAGGTACTCGACGTTGCTCTGGATCTGGCGGATGCGGTCACCCTGCGCGCCCGACTTGACGATCGACTCAATCATCGTGACGAGAACGTCGTGGTTCAGGATCGGCAGACCGCGTCCCGTCATGGTCTCGAGCAGCGACAAAGCAAGGGTGGCCTGCTCGACAGATATGTCTTCATCGACGGGGACGGACCGAAAGATGGAGCCCAGCAGCTTGAGTCCGTTTTCCGCCGTCACGGGAGCGCCTCCTTCCCGAATGTCGTCAATCTTCAGACGGGCATCCTTGAGTATGGCGTCGACGTCCGTTTCGAGACCTTGGGCAACAGAGGGCGTCGCAAGCTGCCTCGCAGAGGTGGAAAATCCCCTCTTCTGGGCGAACGCTGGCTTCGGCTGCACCCGGGGTTTTCGGCTTGGGAGGCTGTGCGCCAAACTTGGCATAAAAGGCCTTCTCCTCGGCGTCCACCTCGAGCGTATTTTTCGCCTCGTTGGCTCTCCTCAACTGGCCCATCCAGAGGTGTTCGAGGTTCAACTCTGTCCGGCGGGATTCCGTCATGACCTGGACGACAAGTGTCGTGCCGGTAGCAGGTCCACCGAATCCAGACATCTGGCCCAAGCTGTCGAAGCTGGCGGCCTCCTTGACGTCCGAGCCTTGGGTGCCCAGGTTGACACAAATCCAGCCAGTCGTAATGCCATCGTCGCCGCCCTGCACCACAGCGCTGGTGCCCATGAGTTTCGCCTTCTTTCGCAGTCTGCGCAGCTTGGTCTTCAGCTCGCCAGGGCCAATGAGGCCCGCGGCGCTGGCGTCAATCTTGTACTTGTTACGCAGCCACTTGACCAGTCGGCTGGATGAGACGTGAAGGTGGCGTTCGCCTCGCGCGGTACCAAAGAGCATAAGGAGGTTGGGGCCCAGGGCTGGCGGGGGGTCCATTTCACGAAGGTCAAGAAGTTCCAGGTCGTCGAGGCCCATCTCCTCGTAGGCAAATTTCATGATGTGCTCGAGGATTGAGGGCGCGCCATCGGGGACTGTGGGGAGGGTAGGGACATGCTGCGTGGGCGCATGGACGGGCGCATCGACCTGGAGATACCACGGCGTTTCGGAGCTTGCTTCGGTAGTCTTGTCGTCGCCAGCGCTGGTGTCGGCCTCGGCGATGGAGGCAGCTTCCAACGCATCGATCGCATCTTCCACGGCCTTTGGTTCCTCTATCGTGACGGAAGGCTTCTCCCGGAGCTCAGGGTCTGTATCTTTGGATTGAAGAGCGCCTCCCGTGCGGGCGGATGTGAAGGATCGGGTCGCTGGCACAGAGCTGCGGATGATTCGAGATGGAGCTGCCTGTGATCGAAGAGCTGGCCGAGACGCCGAGGCCACAGCCCTGAGAGCGGCTGTCCTGCATCGGAAGCAGCCTAATGCCGTCATTGCCGGTCGAGACGCCATTGTAGGGGTGGCAGGTCCTTGGATGGAGAGGTGGTAGATAGTTTCCGATGCTTCGACATGCACAGCCTGCCTAATCTGGCACGTCAAAAAATGGAAGGTTTCAGTACGGCGGACTCTTGCAGCCAAAAGAAAGCTTCAACACTGGCAAGGCTGGCAAGAACCCAAAGTCCTGGTTTGTCCCACTTTCCGCGTCTTCGCGTCCCGTCAGGCGTTGTGGCAAGCACGAGAGCACGTGACCGTGGTATGACAGAATCGCAATTGGCCAGTCACAGGAGCAGGTGGGTCGCAGGACCCCGGCAGCCAAGGGCAAAAATTTCGGGGAGCTCAGCGTCGACTCCTTATCGACGAGAGAGTGAGTCTTGGACGATTACCTCTTGTCTCTGCTCCCCATCGCCGTTCACCACCTGCGACACGTCCCAGCGCAATAGACGTCCACATTCCCTCCCATCCAGCATTAGATCTTTAATTATCTGCCTTTCTTATCCCATGTACTTGTTTGTTTCTTGACTCTTCGACATCCCGCCAGCTCACCGAGCTACCCCAGTCCTTCCGAATTCCTCCCTATCGCGTGCCCCAGCAAATTCGTCAAGATGCTCATGCGATCAGGCAGAAGACACCTTAGCCTCCATCACGCCGCCACATTACGGCCATCCCAACCTCTCATAAAATGCATCAGTGCAAGCACAAATTTGGCATGCTCCAGCAGGAGAAGCCTCGTCACGAAATCTGAGCTGCGGATCTTCAAGAGGAGGCGAAGCTTCGGCGCTGCCGCAGGATTTTCCCACGGACGCACTCTGGCCACCGCAATGGACGACGTCCCTCTCACGGAGCCATCGTCCTTTGGCGGCATGAAGGCCGCAGCGATGCCCGCCTATCCTTCGATGATCAACCGACCCAGATACCACGACCTCCGCGCCTTTGACCCCTCTTCGCCCCTGAGGGTTCAGGAGGCTACGGCCCCTATTCCCCGAGCCCGAACAAGTCTCACGGGCGTCCCTGGTGACGTGGATGAGATGGTCGCCATCTTCGACGCCTGCCTCCGAGTCGACAACCTGGAACGTGCTGGCCTCGTCCTCAAGCGTCTCGGTGCAGTGGAGGGCGTACCGAGCCAGGAGCTCATGATTCTTGGCAACCAGTTCCTGCGGGCCTCTCTCGAGCAGCTGCGCTCGCATCCTGACAGGAAACAAGCCGGAGATCTGCACAAGTGGTACGAGCTGTTCGTTCGTGGCAAGGGTCTGCCTCAGACCGCCGAGACCGTGGCATGCATGTTGAAGGCTTCTCTGCTCTCTGAACACCAGCCCGGCAGGCTCGACCGCCTGGTGCTGCGTTATATGAGCATGGCACCGGGCGAGGCTGGTCTGCGGGTCTTGTCCATGGCCGACATTCTGAATGATCAAGATCTTGCCACCATCACAGAAGTCTGCCCAACGTACAACCTCGCCCCCGAAGAGCCTTCTGCCGCAGTTGAGGAAGCCGAGGAAAAAGCCACCCAGCCCACTCGCCTCCCGCCCCAGCTTCTTGGCGAGCTTCCTGAAGTCCTGGCCACCCCTCAAAAGGGATTCGGTCTCAAGACTCTCAAGCAGACTCTAACCCTTTTCGACAAGATGCCTCAGGACTGCGATATTTCGACCCTCTCCTACGAGCAACAACGCGAGATTCAGGCCCGGCTGGAACGTGACTGTATCGACGCAGCCGTCGAGCGATGGCGCGAGGAGAACGAATCGCTGAAGAAGATGGGTCTCAACAGCTCCGTGTCCGCCGCTTCTTTGAACTCGCGTCTCTACGACTGGCAGCTCGCCCTGGAAGCTCGCCTCACCGACGAGATGCGCAAGGTTGAACTCGCCGAGGCCAAGCCCAGGAAGACCCCCGAAGACTACGATCGTTGCACATACGGCCCTTTCCTCCGACTCTCCACCCCCAGCCGCTTGGCTGCGGTAACAATTCTCGGCACCCTGAGCTCCACGGCCATCCTTGGTGTCGACAAGGGCATGCCCCTCTCGGCAGCTCTGAGCAGCCTCGCGAAGCTGGCTGAGGAGGATATTCGCGCGCAACTGACCGTCCAGAACAGCAAGACGAAGACAAACAAGTCGAAGCGGAGGCGGGTTGTGCAGGTCGCCAGCAAGTCGTCAAAGCTAGATGCTGTGCGCGCTGAGCTCGGCGCCGAGGGCGAAGTCAAGCCGCTCGCCAAGGACACTGAGCCAAGGGCAGACACTCCGTGGCCTGTTGCCGTCAAGGCCAAGGTTGCCGCTGCTCTTCTTTCCGCTCTAATCGATACGGCCAAGATCAAGGTCGTCAAGGAACACCCCGAGACCAAGACGCTCATCAGTCAATACCAGCCGGCCTTCTCGCACGCCACCCAGCTCCGCCGTGGTAAGAAGATCGGCATGGTCCTGCTCAACAAGGAGCTCGTCAACATTATGAAGCGCGAGCCGCAAGGCGATTTCCTCGCCAAGCACTTGCCCATGGTTGTCAAGCCCGAGCCATGGTCCAAATTCGACAAGGGTGGCTTCCTTGAGAGCACGAGTAACCTCGTCCGCGTCAAGCACGGTGACAAGGATCAGAGAATCTACACCGAGGCGGCCATTGCTCGAGGTGACATGGACCAGATCTTCAAGGGCCTCGACGTCTTGGGCCAAACGGCATGGCGCATCAACGCACCTATCCTCGAGGTCATGCTCGCAGCATGGAACAGTGGAACGGCCCTCGCAAACATTCCCGCCCTGAACCCTGATGTTCACGTCCCTACCGAACCTGCCGCGTCTGAGGACCCGACGGAGCGTCGCCTTTGGCTTCGCGCTGTCAAGGCTGCCGAAAATGAGCGAGGTGGTCTACATTCTGTTCGTTGCTTCATGAACTTCCAGCTTGAGATTGCTCGCGCGTTCCGCAACCAGACCTTCTACTTCCCCCACAACATCGATTTTCGAGGCCGCGCCTACCCCTTGCCAACATATCTCAACCACATGGGCGCCGATCACGTCCGCGGCCTCCTCCGCTTTGCCGATGGCAAGGAGCTTGGTGAAAAGGGCCTCAAGTGGCTAAAGGTTCACCTCGCCAATGTCTACGGTTTCGACAAGGCCAGTCTGCGGGACCGCGAGTCTTTCGCCATGGACAATCTGGTCAACATCTTCGACTCGGCCAGCAAGCCCATGGAGGGCAACCGGTGGTGGCTCAAGGCTGAGGACCCGTGGCAGTGCCTCGCCGCGTGCTTTGAGCTCAAGGCCGCGCTTGAATCGCCGGAGCCGACCAAGTTTGTGTCTCACCTTCCCGTACACCAGGATGGAACGTGCAACGGTCTTCAGCACTACGCCGCACTGGGCGGAGACACATGGGGTGCCAAGCAGGTCAACCTCGAGCCCGGCGACAAGCCTGCAGACGTCTACTCAGCCGTTGCCAACATTGTCAAGGACTACATCGCGAAGGATCTCGAGACGAACAACCCATTCGCCATTGCAGTCAACGGCAAGATCACGCGAAAGGTCGTCAAGCAGACTGTCATGACCAACGTGTACGGTGTCACGTTCCAGGGCGCCAAGAAGCAGGTCCTCAAGCAGCTTGATGCCATTTACCCCAATCTTCCCATAGAGAGTGGCATCAGCTCAATGATGCTTGCCTCGTACATTGCGACTCTCATCTTCAAGGCTCTGTCGTCCATGTTCAGGGGCGCCCACGATATTCAGTACTGGCTGGGTGAGATTGGTGGCCGCGTTTGCCGTGCCCTCTCCGCGGAGCAGCTAGAGCGGATCGCGGCTGACGGCATCATCGTCTCGCCATCGTCGGTCAACCGGTTCAAGATTACAGAGAAGAAGGAGTCGTCGACGGATGACCTTCTCGCGCAGTTCCGCGCCACGATTGTGTGGACGACGCCTCTCCGCATGCCCGTCGCTCAACCGTACCGCAAGTCAGGCACGCGCATCATCAAGACGTCTCTGCAGGACTTGTCGCTCACGGTGCCGGAACGTTCCGACCCCGTCAACCGCAAGAAGCAGCTGCAAGCGTTCCCGCCCAACTTTATCCACTCCCTCGACGCCACGCACATGCTGCTCTCGGCACTCGAGTGCTCGGAGCTGGGGCTGTCGTTCGCCGCCGTTCACGACTCGTTCTGGACCCACGCCGCCGACATTGACTCGATGAACCGCGTGCTTCGCGACTCGTTCATCCGCATTCACGAAGAAGACGTCATCGGGCGCCTCGCTGCCGAGTTTGAGGCTCGGTACAAGGGCTCCATCTACCTGGCCAAGGTCAACTACGGCACGGCGGTCGAGAAGGAGGTTGCGGCGTGGCGCAAGCAGAACAGGATGAACACCAAGGAGGAGCTTCTGCTGGAGTACAAGAGGCAGCAGCTGCTGCGTTCCGACGATGCGGCGCAGGTCGAAGAGGGCCGTCAGATGGTGACGCCGGCGAGCATTTTTGATTCGATGGCGTCATCCGAGGCGCTCGCGCAGCCGGAGGACATGGAGGAGCTCGGTCTCGGCGAGATTCCCGAGGGCGCCAACTCGATTGAAGCGATCCAGGCCGAGGCGCTCGCCGCGGCGCGCGCCGAGTATGCGGGCGAGGGCGGCGAGGAGGGCGAGGACGTCGAGGAGGCGTCGTCGGCGGCCACGGCCGACGAGGGCGCGACGACGGAGGACTGGGGCAAGGTGGTCAGCGCCATGGACAAGTCGCACTTCACCAGCGTCGTGTTCGCGTCGGAGGAGTCGAAGAAGCGCAAGCCGGTGCAGAGGACGATCCAGATCTGGTTGCCGTTGTCGTTCCCGGCGATCCCGAAGAAGGGCGATTTCGACGTGCGACGACTACGGGAGAGCGAGTATTTCTTCTCGTGAGGTGATGCGCGGGTGTAGGGTGCATATTGCATAGTGCATGGTGCATGGTGCGTGGTGCATGGTGCACGAGACGGCGTTTTTGGGATACGAGGGCGTTTTGGCAGGAAAACTACCAGCATCATAAGGTATTTCGGGGAGGCATTGTGCCTTGAAGAGTTGATTCACTTAGGGGGGCGGCTGTACCATTTTTGTATACTTGGACCGCATGGCGGCTGTATCATTAGCAAGACAAGCGAGTGTCTAGAATCAGACGTGTATATCACCATGCGAGGCAGTTCACAATGGCAATAGTATTAAAGTCGTGGTCATTACCAGAGGGTCGCCATCGTCTCGGCCGAATGATAGGACGGGCGACTGCATCCATCCCAAGAAACCCCTGAGGCGTGCCCCATCGGGGCTAGGGGGACACCAAATGGTTCTGGAAGCCTGCGAGTCATGCGCGGGTGTGCCATGTAAGAGTGAATATGGATTTCCCGCCTCGTGTTGGACGTGCTGTTCCCCGCATTCTCCAGATGGGCTAGTGGCCGTCATTTGCGTGTGTGAAGAGTTCATGGCGACAGGTCGCTCTGACTCTTGTGTTTGAGAGAGAGAGAGAGAGAGAGAGAGAGAGAGAGAGAGAGAGAGAAAGAGAGAGCGAGTCAATTGACGGAAGAGGATATACCTCATGATTCTCATGGAGGATGGACAAACGACCGCCAAGCCGTCAGAGTCATGCGCAGCCACTGAGAGCGAGGCCGTCCCGCCAAGGCACGTTGGGGGCTCCAGGGGAAAGACTGGTACCTTTCAGGGGTTGAGGGGGCCAGGCCCAGGGGACGTCGTGGTTGCTACCACTGCTTTAGGGGCCGACTCGGGTGAACTATATTCACCCCGGGTGAGCACGACAGCCCCGCACCAAGGACCAAGGCTGCTCAGGTCCCACCGTTGGTCATTGGCCGCTGCTCGTTGGCGATTGGTTCCCGATTGGTTCCCGCGGCCAGCCTCTCCGATAATCAATCGTCCCTCCCTCCACCTCCCACCTCCACCCACGGCGGGCACCACCCACGGCGGGCACCACCCACGGCGGGCACCTCCCTCCATTGGCCCAGGGCCCAGTTCTGGTTTGCTCGAGGAGACGTTGGCGAGCTTCGTCGTCCTCGTCCCGTCTCTTTGTTGCTGTGCCTCTCTCCGTCCTGCGTCCCATCCAAACGACATCCGAACGAACAGGGCCGACCAGCGAACAACAGCTACCCCAATCGCGGTCAAACGGGATACGACCCTTGCCGTCATCAAATTACACTCTCCCGTGAGAGCATACGACCAAGGTACCTACGAATGCCTCCCCAACGCCAGGCGACTCGGTAGCAACGACCGCCTGCGCCGAGAGGCCCTGCCAGCGCCGCCGTCTTCATTCGGCCGCTGCCGTCTCTCGAGAGCTTTCTCGTCAGACCAAAGAAAAAAAAAAAAAACTGATCCCCCGGTCTTGGGTGCGCCAGCTTCGTGCACATACACACCGACCAATATGACTCGCTCGCGCGTCCCCTCGCTCTACGGCGTCTTCCAGTTCTGCTGCCGCCTGTTGCTCATCGTCGTCGAGGTCTGCGCCCTCGCCTCGCTCATCACGCTCTCGCGCTATGGCGATTCTTTTCCCATTGGCTACGTAGCTGTGAGCTGCTCCCTCCCTTGGCTGCCTTGGCTGCCTTGCCTGCCTTGACTCCGGAACGAGAGAGGGAAGACAAATGCTGACGAGATCCCCCCCACCCAACAGGTCATCTTCGGCATCCTCTTCTCCATGGTCGAGCTCGTCACCCTCGCCAACGCAACCCACCAGATCCCCCGCCTGCGCACCGCCTTCCTCGCCCTCTTCGACCTCCTCCTCTGCGTCCTCGGCATGGTCTCCTTCTTCTACGTCATGATCCGCCGCGGCTGGCGGCCCCAGCAGGGCCGCGCCTACTCCCGCGACGACCCCTACCGCGACGACAAGGCCACCTGGGCCCCCTGGTACACCTGGCTGCAGCTCACCGCCGCCATCCTGCACTTTCTCTACATGCTCATGCACTGCGTCAGCGCCTGCCGCGAGGGCCGCCGCGACCCCGAGGCCCGCCGCCGCCGGAGGGGGCCCGTGGCCCGCTGGCCGGGCGCGTGACGCCAGGGGCGGCGTGGGCGTGCGCCGGGGGAGGGACAGGGGCATGGGGCTGCTGGCGGTGGTAGGTTGGCCGTGGAGATGTCTGGTGGTGTTGCCTCTACGGAGAGGCCATGACGATGCAGCATGCTTCGTGGCAGCGAATACTACCAGAAGAGACAGGCTCGAAAGAGTCTTCCTTGAGATGACAAACAGAAAGAGACGGACCGTGCCGGAAACGAACAGACTGAGAGAGAACGAACCAAACAAGCGCTTGGGAGGGTTTTACCACGTAACAGCCAATTCGGCACGCAGCGGGTGGTATATGACTGCTAGAAACCGGGGAACGTCGATGAAGCACATTCGGCGATATACGAGTACAAAGAGCATGCGACGGAACATTATTCAGCTCAAGCACCACACGGCGATCGGCGTTTTAGTGCCCCTGCGTCATGCGACGCTTTGGGGGTACTTTTCGATTTCTTCTATTTAGCATTGGGACATTTGGGATTGCCATAGAGAAAGCGGGCACGGTGCGTTTCTTTGGACTTGACCTCGCTCCGGCCTCAGGGCGCTAGCCCCAAGGTCTTGCTAATTGTAGAGCGGCAATGACGACAAGATTATGATTGACAGTCTGCGTGCGACTTTGGTGTTCATGTGCAAGAGAGGAAACTGGGAAAGTCACGGGCATGAATCGCAAGGCACAGGGTATACATTGATCTAGGTTCTCGCCGTTGCCAATCGCTCCAGATCTCCAGCCTGCCCAACAGGTCTGGACTCTTTTGCGCGAGCTACGACACAACGGCAGCGGTCCATAGAAGAGTGCCTGCATCAGCTGACATGGCCGGAGCAGGGCAGGCCGTGCGCTACCCTTACTTAGAAGCAACCGCCGATGCAGCTGTTCAACACACAGAGACCAACGCAGCAGCATCCGCCGCAGGACGATCCCAGGATGCAGCCGAGCTCAGGGCCCGCTCCGTTGCCGTTGGGGTTGGGCGAGGTGAGGCCTCCGTCGGTCGTCTGGGGAGGGGGAGGGTTCGTCGCCTGCGCCTTTTCCTTGAGAGCTTCGAGCTCAGCCGGGCTTAGGAGGCCCTGGACGATCGATATCAGCATGTTTCCTCACAAGAGAGAACGCAGATGACACGCAGGGAGAGGAGGGACTACGCACGAGGAAAGCCTTGACGTTGTCGTCGGCGTTGGCGACAAAGTTGTCGTCCGCGAGCTCGGTCGTGGGCGCAACACCCACGCCTTCGCTGGAGCTGCACCAGGGCTTGACGTACCCGGACAGCGCGGCAGGGAGGCAGTCGACGCATTCGCAGATCTAGAAGGAGAGAAACCGTCAGGCCAAGCCAAAAGACCGTGTGTGAAGAGAGAGGCGACAGGACCGGGGTCTCTGTGCCATGGGGAGGTCCACTCACGTCGGTCTTGCCAATGCCGCACTGGAGAAGGGCCGAGGGGTCCCTGTTCTTGATGGCCGTGTAGATGCAGGGCACTTCCTTGGCCACGGTGAAGATGCAGCCGAAGCAGCTGCCTAGCGGGGCCGCGGCGCCGAGGCCGCCTTCGCTTGAGCCGGTGCCGGGGCTGGCGCCGAGGCTGCCGTTGTTGGAGCCGGGGGTGCCGAGTCCGACGCCGCCGTGGCCAGGGCTTCCGTGGCCATGCTCGGAATGACCGTGGTACATGGGGTTGAGAAGGTACGGGCCCACTATGGTGGATGTCAGCGTCCGGAGCGTGTAGTTGGCGTTGTGCGACTTACTGTGTTTGGCCAGGCAGAGCTCAAGGCCAGCAGGGATGAAACCAGTAGCTGAGAAGGGTTCGAGTCAGCTCCGGAATGCAGGCAACATGTTGAGTCCTTGAGCGGGCACGGAACGACAGCCGGCCAATCCTCCCGGCGCTGCATTTTGCATGTCACTCACCATACTTGGCATCCCAGGGGACGACGTGGTCGCCAGTCTTCTTCTTGCAGTCCTTGGCGGGCTGGCTGCTGTGGACGGGGCCAGCGTTGACGGCGCCGAAGATGGTCGCAGCGACGGCGAGGTGCGTGAGGAACTTCATCTTGTTCAAGGGATGTTGTATTCAGAAATGACAGTGTGTTTGGGGGACTGGGGTGGAAGTAATGACTGTGAGTTGCCGGATGAAGCTTTCGGATCAAAGAACGACATGGGCAAGCTGCTCAGCACTGCTTCTTAAATATCCGGTTCTGTTGTTGACGGCCTGAGAAATGCGCCAGCTCGACGATGTGGTTCCCAGCGCGAACTTCGAAAACGAGTATTCTGAACATAACAGCACTGTTGGATAGGAATGCTATTTTCCTGGACGTTCACCGAGACGGACAACCTGTCAGTTCTCTCAAGTCTTGAGACTTGGAGGCCCTACGTTGAGGGGTTGTTGCTGAGACATCCTGATCGTACGCCCTCGAATCACGATTGACGGAGCTCGAACACCGCGAAAGCCACGAGGCGGCAACCTTAAGGAAGAAATGTTCTTGTCCTCAGTCTCAACGAACTAGCCAACTAGGATCTCTTCCCCGCGCTAGACCTACTGGAATGCTGGCATCCACCACGCGGCGGACCGATGCGGCGCTCTAAATCATGGAGTTAACGCTCCTTAATGTTTCTTATTCGCCAAACGGCCCTGCATGAGCATTTAATCCCAATCGAAGTGAGCAGAAAAGTCTTGGCCATATCTTAGAAAGCCGCGATGTGCTAGGTACGTTCCTGACAAGACCTCAGCCGCACTTGAGCTGCTTTCCACCTGTTTCGCGAATTACGCTCGAGTTGAACTGCTTCCCACCATTCTCGCGCCAAAGTATGCTACGTAGCTCGAGTTGTCATAAGAGAAAACAGTGATAGACCGGTCGAGGTCTGGCCCATACCTTGCGCTGCTGAGCATAGTATTGGGAAGATGACTTTTGACTCAGAGTCATAAAACTTCCCCTGCAAGCGAGCCCGTGAGGGTAGCCGAGCTTTTACCCCTGTCTGCCGTAGTCTGCACTGCTATACAAGAAGATGACCTTTTTGCTCATGCCAAGGCCAGGCACTCGTCTTTCTGCACCCGGGACCGATCTCGCGCGTACAATGTTATTCCTCGCGTACGCAACAGGGTCTATAGACCCCCCCGCTCTCAAGAAGCCATCACCCTGACGGCTGATCGAATACCGCTCTACAAACCCGGAGCAAGACCTTGCAGAGCATACTAAGAGTCATGTAGGCGTCGTGGGTTGATGACTTGGCAGTAGGGGCCCTAGGATCCTGTCGCGTAACCGGGTAATGACATATTATGTTTGAGTTCGTGGTACTGGGTATACGAGTGTGAACTATCAAAGGCAGAGCAGGAGCTTGACCATCCTCACGGACACTAGAACCCATGCGACGATTCACATTCATATGTCAATGACCCATTGGCCTCAGCATCATTACATCATCACAGTCGCTGGTGGTGTTGTTGTTGTTGCAGCTACACCTAACACTTTCCCTGGTTCAATGTTCGTGTCGGAATCCGCGACACGAATCTATCCGTGCACAGAAGCCTTTACTGGAAGATGGAAATATGGCCGAAAAAGGGCCTGGAATCTGCTTGCAGTCTTATTCTAACATTGGCCACTGTTCGTCTCCTGGCTCTGTGAGGGCCAATGAAGGACTGTCGACACGGAACGTGATCTCATCAATGCATAGTGCTGAGCATTTGCAAAATTTGAGGCAACCTAAGGGATAATGACAACCTTAGTGTATTGTGGTTTAGCCATCCAGAGAGGGAGACATGGTGTTTGCTGGTCTGGAGTACAATAATGCCACGGCACAAAACAACTGGGGAATCGAACCGGGACAAGCGACTAGACGAATAACGCCCCCGGAGCTCTCTCTCTCTCTCTCTCGTATACCTTATGCAGGAGAACTTTTTGCAATTGTTGACCGGATTCTTTGCATGTCCACCTGTATCAGTCTTTGAGCACGCGATAAGCGGCACCACAAACGAGAAGGCCAGCACGGGTAGTCGTCGGGAGCCCAGTGACGCCGTTAGGAGGTGTGCCCGCGGGAACATCAGATCCCTGAGTCGATGACAACACCAGCTGAGCAAATGGCGCCAGATATGCCAAGGCGCGGTCGCGTGGATTGATGACCAAGTGACGTTGGCACTGGCAGCTGGTTGACTCGACGGAGTCCCTCAATACCTACCTACGAAGAGTGCTAATTGAGGGAAGCAACGCACTGGACGAACAGCGCGGCGCCTTGGCGATTGATCCACTGAAATTTATAATGTGGTTGCGAGTCGAGGGGGAGGCAAGGTGGGAAGAGGTCCCCTGTCGCGACTCGCGAGTGTCTTTTCCGCAGAGTCCCAGTGTTACAGGCGAATACAGACAGAACACGCACGACTCGGCAGTTAGTCAAGGCCAGGCCTCTCTACCTGTCATGAACCAGGCGGGTGACATAAAAAGCCGCGTGGGAAAAGGATAGGTACCTGTATTTAGTTAGGGACCCCATATAGATAGATAGTTATCCTGCCCTTTATTTCTATGATGTGTCGCATCCTCTATCCCTTTGGTGCCCAAATTTGGCCTCAGTACTTCGTATGATCGACAGCCGAGTGGCAGAAGATACATGTCACCAATTGAATTAAAGGATATAGTGGGCGGTACAACTAGATGCCTGTGCGGTACCTATACTCTATAGGCACATTCGCGCTCTCAACTGTGTACAGAGCTTGTACCTACTGAGATCCACCTTAAAGCTCTTTAAGCAGGCGGTGATCAATGTATGTACTGAGGCCAAATTTGGGCACTAAAGGGATGACATTGAGTCAATTCAGTGATTGACGCGTTCTGGATGTACTTTGAGGTCTACATAGTACCTAGGGGCTCTATAGCTAGAATTAGTGGTGATGGAATTGGTGGTGGAATTGCCACGCGGCTGATTTTGTCAACCGCCTTGTGAACGAACAGAGATCAATCTGATCAATCTGACTCCGCGCAATGTGGCTCTGGCTTGCAGTTAGGTCTCTTAGTGTTCGAGATGCCCATCGGGGGTCATCACGAAGCCTAGATTCTCCTGTCTACTTGTAAATACCTAGGTACCCTGACCATCTAGCATCCACCTGCCTAGGGCCTACAGCAGGACCTGGAGAATGACGAAATCCGCCAGGCCAGCCAGCCACGCACCCGGCCCCATTGGTTCCACGACAAGTCTTTTTTCGCGCTGAGTGGCCCAGGCTTTCTGAATGAGGCTCTTGGCATGCACCAGGGTTACCCTGGTCGCATCCAACGTCCTTCCATTGCCACCATTCAAGTCGCGCGGGAGAAGCAAATGGTCGCAGGTCACAACAAAGATGAGGACAACGGAACCAAGATCCATCTTCTCATGGGGAGGGTCAATCCTTTTCTGGCCGTATCCAGGGGGCACAGACGGTCGAGTCGATGGTATGGAACTGTGAGTTTCGCCTCCAGCAAAATCTGCATTACCCCACAGCCACGGCACGGCGAACTGGCCCACCACTCCACGATGGCTCGGGGAGATGGACAGATTCCCAGCCGGGCAATAGCCCGGCAAGGCAGAGGCAGATACAGAGAGACAGACCGCTGCTGGTGGCCCGTAGGAACCAGAGAAGGGAAAGGAGGCAGGATATTGTGACCGGCGTCCCCGGTCGCGCGCCACCCCGCCAAGGCGCCGACGCTTGGCGTTTGCTGCCGTCGTCCGCGCCCGCGGCCAGGAAGCAAGCAGCCTGGCAAGAGCGCCCCAAGGCTCTGGACGTCATCCCGCAGTGTCGCTGCTCTCCGACCTACCAGCAGGAACGCAAGTAGGTAGGTACGCTTGACTTCTGCCTGCCTCGTCTTCTTTTCCAGCCATCCAGCCATCCAGCCATCCACACCACCCCACTCCGTTGGATGCTCCGTCACATCTCTCCCCCCAATCCTCCTGTTCCTAACCTGCCAACCTTGTATCGACCTCGTCTGTCGTCCACTCAGACATGCCGACCAGACTCTTGTTCCCTGGGCCACGGGAGACGGCGTGGTATCATCTTGCATCCAGTCTTGGGGAGAGCACGCCATACCCCCGGTCCGCTCTACACCCACCCACTCACCTTGACCTTCCCTTGTGTCTGGCCGGTACACCTCGAGTCCACTCCTGACGACAGCGACGCGGGTTT
This sequence comes from Verticillium dahliae VdLs.17, assembly GCF_000150675.1. Lineage (NCBI taxonomy): Eukaryota > Fungi > Ascomycota > Sordariomycetes > Glomerellales > Plectosphaerellaceae > Verticillium > Verticillium dahliae. The sequence continues at coordinate 503,548 of NW_009276923.1, read as the reverse complement.
TGCATCCTCTAGCTTTAATCGGAGGGGCCGGCCTAACGACTGCGTGGTAGACGAAGGCGAGCTTGACAGACGCAGACCCTTCGTTGCCAAGAAACAAGCTCGCCTGTCTTAGACCCATCTGTTCCCTGCAGTCGGTCGTGGCCATTGCGAATAAAAGACGGCCAACCTTCCAGATCTATTCTTTACGATGGCGTGCTCCTGTTCTCCTGCCCTTCTTGCTTCTCCCCTTCCTTATCGACACCCTCATTGAACTGTCGACCGCCGTGGGCCCAACCACGCAGAAAGCTTACTCTGCAGGACCCTGTCTGAAAACCTTGTCACAACCCGATCACCTTTGCTACGCACACTCCCATGCAGACGACGCACACCTAGAAGATCCTCCTCAATCCCCTCCCTCGATATCGTCGGGACGTCTCAACTCCAACATGGGCGCTCTCGGTATCCTCAAGAAGGTCGGCGGCTGGTTCGCTCCTCCGCCCGACAAGGCCGACGACGGTCGCGATGTCTGGCCCTCGCGTGCTGCCTTCTTGCTGGCTTCCATGGGTGGATGCGCTGGCATGGGTAACCTGCTTCGTTACCCTTCGCAGGTCTACAACAACTACGGTCTCCAATGGTTCATCCCCTATCTGATGGCCGTTTTCCTCATCGCCATTCCCGTCCTCATTCTCGAGATTGCCATTGGCCAAGCTTTCCGCGGCGGCTCCGTCATCGCCTTCAACAACATCAACCAGCGCCTCAAAGGCACCGGCATGGGCTTGCTCTACATTGGCTTCGTTGTCGGCCCCTATTTCACCGTCAATTTGGCCTGGATCATGACCTACTTTCGTGCTTCTTTCCAGAGCCCCTTGCCGTGGGGCGGCCGTGGTCAGGAATTCTTTGATGACGAGGTCATCAGGAATCCGCCCCCAATCCCGGCAGACGAGAGTGCGTCGGGATTTGTGGAGTACCCTCATGTTGGCATGCTTGGCGAGACATCTGGGTGGATGGTCTTTACCTGGTTCCTCGTCTGGCTGTGTATTTTCAGGGGTGTTGGCCTGACGGGTCGTGTTGTTTACTTCACCATGGGCCTGCCCATCATCATGACCATTGTCCTGATCGGTCGCTCTCTGTCTCTAGACAATGCCGGCGAGGGTGTCAAGCTCTTCTGGGCCACCTGGAGAGGCTCTGAACTTGCCGACGGTACTGTTTGGCAGACAGCTTGCGGACAGGTATGTTCCCTGCTTCTCGGAGCGTCTGGGCTCTACTAAACAAGCGCAGGTCTTCTTCTCAACTGGTGTCGGTTTCGGGTACTTTACCTCATACGCTTCCTACAACCGCAAGCACTCGAACGCTGTTGTTGATGCCATTGCCATTGTGTGCAGCAATGTGGCTTTCGAAAACATCGCCGCCTTTGCCATCTATGGCGTTATTGGTTTCGCCAGGCTCTGGCCAGAGGAAGGTGTTCGAATTGGTGGCTTCGACATTGGATTCCGTACGCTGCCACTCGCCATCGTCCAAATGCCCGGCGCAAACTTTTGGGCTGTCGCTTTATTCTTTACGCTCATGACCCTCGGCTTTTCTTCCGCCTTTGCCATGTTGGACGCCGTCGTAACCATGGTCATGGACTCTGGCATTAAGCTCTCGCGCCCCATCGTTGTCAGCGCACTAACGCTGCTGTCACTTCTGTTTTCTCTGCCATACTGCACAGAGTTCGGATACTACCTCCTTAGTGGCGTCGACCGCTGGGTCAATGATGTCGCGCTGGTCTTCGTTGTGTGGTCGGAGTGCGTGACCTCGACTACAATTTACCGCTGGAAGGATGTCGCTGGACAGATCGGCGTCCCTGCTTACGCCGCCTACCAAGTCGCCTATTTTGGCGGCCAGATTCTTGGTGTTACTGTGGCCCAGGCTGTCAGTGCCGAGGCTGGTGCTGGCGTTGGCTTCGGTATCTACATTGTCGCAACCGTTGTTGCCCTGTTCATTGCCAAGACACCCGATGTCCGTCCGGACAACATGTTCAAGGCCAACGTCTTCCTGACGAGGTTTTGGTACATGGCATTCTACTCGGTAAGTCGCCTGTATTCATTTCCGCACTTCTTTTTCGCTGACCAATCCAGGCCAACCAACTTCGTCGCGATTTGAACACTATTGTCGGCTCTGGCAAGAATTGGAACATCCCGGCCTTCTGGGGACCCCTGGTCAAGTATGTCGCCGCCCCAATTCTGGCCATTGTGTACAGTTTCTCGTATCCAGCCTTCTACGCCGAGGGGCGCAAAGACCCTTTGCACATCTTCGGCTTTGCTGTTGCCCACATTGTTCTCATCATCATTGCCGCGGGCTTCATCGCCCCCCGCTGGTTCAACGTCTTTATCCCCGCCCACCGCCAAAACGAGGGAAAGATTCCCTACGCTCCGTGTGTTACAAACGGTGCCCTCGAGGTCGAGGTCACGGAGAACATGGAGGCAGGTCAGCGTCAGACTTCTGACGACGAAGTCATCCGGGAGAAAGATTCTCTGCCGAAAGATAGCCCACAGGGACACCAACATGCGCCGCTCGTGGATGGGCCTGTGGACGACAACAAGGCACCTCTTCGTGAGGAGCCGTTGATCCGCTAGATAGTGGGACGGCTATTTCTTGATTTTCTGCTCACTTTGGATACCCACACTTAACATGCTAGGGCGTCGCATGAGGCACATTCGGCATATGGCATTTGGCATGTCAGGGAAGGAACCTAGGCTTATGGTGACATGGGGAAACACCGGGGTCGTCGAGATTTCACTGCGTTGATTTGATCATTTTTGTTTCTTCTGTGGTGCTGTGCTGGATATGGCTGTTCTCCCGCCGCTGGGACTTCGTATCATACCCTCACCACTCCTTGCCGCTCCTTGCCTTCTGGTCCGTCCTTGAAGGGCACAGGAGACGCATGCACCGGCTCGTATCTATCATTCATTGCGGCTTCGGCCTTGGGACACAATGTCCACCGCCTACTTTGACCACTGTCTTACCCGCTCCGCCCTCCACCCACTTCTTCTCACGTCCGAGATCTAGCCAGCCCTTGGTACCCGTCGGCGTCTCCCACTCAACAGTGGCCACCCCGTTGCTGACCTCCCATTTAGCGCTAAACTTGCCCAGATTCGTCGTGAAGCCGGCCTGCGCCGAGGGCAGCTGGTTGAAGACAGGCTTCAGCGTCCACGTTGCGCCTGCCAGCCCCGTCACCTTGAGACCGACGAGGGACTCCGTCAGAGCATGAGTCGGCCCGGCGCTCCATCCGTGTGCGTGACTCACATAGCTGGGATCGTTGGTGTAACCGCGCGTCGACCGGTAGCCGAAGGACCCATCCACCAGGTACCCCTCGATGACTGTGGACTCGGTACCGTTGGGGTGGTTGATGTACCATCCCCACGAATCGTGGATCAGCTGCAGGGCACGATCAGCGCGACCCACGGCAAAGTGCGCCTCGAGCTCGATGGAGCTGATGAAGGGTGAGATGTTCCCCGGAAGCTCAGGGGAAGCAGGGCCGATGGGTGTCCAGTTCTGCGTCAGCGCAGTCGACACAGCGGCGGCTTCGTCCGAGGCCGGGTCCAGCACGCCAAAGGCCAGGGCGTAGCTGTTGGCGTCCTGAGGATACAGTGTGCGGTTCTTCCAGCCGTCGATGAAGGCGCCCTTCTTGTCGTCCCAGAGGTGGGTCATGATGGCAGACTTGAGCTCGACGGCTTGCGCGAGCCAAGTCTCGGTGAGGTTGATCGTATTTGACGAATCCTCTGGTGCCAGCTCGGCGAGCCAGGCGCCCGTCTGCAGGGTGCGGTAGAGGAGCATGTTGGGCGCGCTGCCGTTCATCGAGTTGATGTATCGCGCCCAGTCGCCAGTCGCTGAGGCGTTGAGCAGGCCCGACGGCGCCGGCAGGACCTTGCCGTAGATGTAGTCCATGGCTTTGCGGTAGGTGGCCCAGTGGGCGTTGAGCCAGTCGAGATCGCCCGAATAGAGGACATAGTTGTACGCGCCGATCATGGTCCACATGTGATACGTGTCGCTCGTGGCGTCGAGGTACGGCGGACCGGCGCGCGGGAAGATGCCGCTCGGCTCCTGGAACTCAAACATGGTCTCGATGGCGTTGCGGGCGCTCTCGAGATCGCCCGTGCTGACAAAGGCCGCGGGCACCGCGACGCCCATGTCGCCGGGCCAGATCCAGCGGTCGCGCTTGGCGCCGTCGAGGAGCAGAGACTCGCCGACACCGAGCCAGGCATCGTTCTTCCAGCCGCCGTTCCATATATCCTCCGTTACGACGCGGCCCGTCTCGGGCGGCGCGGCGTTGGTCTGCAGCGTATAGGCGCCGGCGTACCATATGCGGTTGAGCTCCTCGTCGGGCGAGTGGAAGTAGCCCTGGTAGGCGCGCAGGTTCGACCACGTAGGCTGGAAGACAATCTCCAGCGAGACATCATCGAGCGTCACGCTCGCTGCCGTGTCGTTGGTCAGGAGGTAGACCGTCAGGTAGCGGAAGCCGCCGCGCAGCTGCGCAAACGGAACCGTATAGTTGCCGCTGCTTCCGGCGGCTTGGCGCACTGGCGCGTAGAGAGCGCCGTCCTCGCTGATGAGGGCCTGGCCGGGCCCGCGGTAATTGCCGTTGGACGAGTCGGAGTACTCGCCGATCCAGTTCTTGGCCTCGGTCCAGGCGAGACCGAGCGTCGCCGGCGCGCCCGTGTTGGCCGTGTACGAGACGGACGTGAGACCGCCGACGAGGACGCCAAAGTCGAAGACGAGGGCCGAGCCGTTGCCCTTCAGTGTGCGGGTCGCGTCATCCCCGGGAAACGAAGAGAGGACGGACGCGTCGGCCAGCGAGAGGATGGAGGCAGGGCGTGCGGTGCGCGAGGCAGGCGCGTAGATGTTCTTCTCCCAGATGCCGGGGAACGAGGGCTCGGTCGGGTGCGAACACGTCGAGTTGCGCCAGCAGCCGGGGCCCGCGGCGACGACCGTGGCGAAGCTGGCGAGGATCGAAAGGCAGCGCATCATGTTTCACGGTATGCTGCAAACAACGCTGACGGGTGTCGCAGGACGAGAGCAACCCGGCGACAATACAGGCTTCTTAAACCTTTGCCATTCCACAAGTGGACAGCCTAGCCGGGGGGGCTGTCGTCTCTCAATGTGCCGAAAGGCCCCAGGTCCGGGGCCCCGGATTTGGGATCTGGGGGGAGAATCGCACCTCTCCACAACCGACTTGGCCGAGTCATGAGTTGATCAGCATGGTCATGGTGCTGGACCTTGTTTAGCCTGCGCTTAAGCTTGTCAATACAAAAACACAAAATGGCGATCCCGCCTCGGCCATCGGGTCAAAGAGAGGGCGCGACGCAGCCCCAATACATGGAAGGATCGGCGGGGAGGGCGCTGGTCCAGGGGGGTTGGAGGCGGGGCGCGGGGTTGGCAAACGACGCGGTGCCGGAGAAATACCCCCCTTTATGCGTTCTTAGTTCACTCTCCGCATGGTTATCGTGTCATCGGCGCAGGTTGGAGGTGACGTTGCCAGTGGAAGCCATTCATGTTTACAAGGATCCTGGTTCTCTCCAATCCAGGTGTCAGTCTATTCCGAGGTATCTTTCCGTAAGGCCATGCCACATTGTACATGCATCAGTACGCCGACGATGCTCATTTCTTCCTCTTCAAGAGGCAGTGTCGTCCCCACTTCCTCTGGTACTTTTCCGGTACCAGCGACACCTCGGGCACCCAGATAGCTCTCGCTAATGGGTGGGTGTTGGCGGCATCCAGGAATGGCACACACTTGACGACCTCCCAGTTCTCCTCGTCGGCAACGTAGTCCGGCTCATTGGGCGGCAGCGGCTCTGTCCTCGCAGGAAACTGCGTGTCGACCATGAAGGAACACATGCGAGGCTCAACGTACTTGCTGAGGTCCTCCTGGTTGCGGTCGTTCAGGCCGCTCGTAGGCAACCATGTGCCGCTCCAAAAGCCGAATCCGATCCTTGCCTCCGAGAACTCCCCCGGTAGAAGGCCACGGAACTCGGACCGCACGAACTTGGGCCGCATGTCGCGCGGCAGGAAGTACGAGGACGGGAAGCGGTACCACTCCTTGCCGAAACAAACCGAATCGCCCGAGCCGCCGATGCCGTTGGCGAGTGGTGTGTAGATACGCATGGGCGCCGAGTAGGCCGAGTAGATGCCGTATATGCGCGCGAGACCGATGTCGATGGACAGGATCATGGTGAGTGCCACGGCCACAAGCTTGAGCTTGGCCGGAATCTTGCCGATCAGCGTCTTCGGATCACTTTGGCCCAAGGCGGCGAGAAGAATGTGAAGCGACATGGCAGCGTTGATGGCGAGGAAGGGGTACGCCGGGTACATGAAGCGCTCCTCTTTGTGCGGCTGGGACGTGAAGATGCCGAGCCACAGGTAAAAGGGTGAGATAAAGATGAGCGCCCGCAGACCTGTCTGGAAACCCTGGCTCGACGGCGACAATATCTTCTGGAGGAGGAACAACGGCAGGCAGAGCAGAGCCAAGACGAACCAGATGTTGTGGTTCAGGGTCAGGTTGCGGAAGTAGAAGGTCCAGGGCTCGGTGCCGTAAAGGTCGGGTCCGCCGGTTTCGCCCAGGACGTTGTACTTGATGATGTTCCAGGGGATGATTTCCAGCTTTCGGTAGAAAAAGGTGTTGATGGCGGTATCAAAGGCCTGCATTTGTCAGTCGGGGGTACACATTACAATGCGTCTAGTCGTCGGGCAAGACGTACCGCTAGGATGAGGGCCCCTGTGACACCGCGCGTCACACGCCAGATGGCTTCGATGAACCGTTCCTTGTCGCTAAACAGAGCCATGAGGCCCTCCTCGACCAGGAACGGAATGCAGAGTGCGCCGGCGAACGGCCAGCCCACCACGGCACCGGCGGCAAACCAGGCGATCCCCTGGGACGTTTTGAGGCCACCGCGCCAGTTCATGAAGGCCGTGGCACCGAGCATGCTGGCGTACATGGCGAAGCTCGAGGGCAGGAAGGCGGTGCTGGCGTGGAAGTTTCCGGCGCTGAAGACGGTGGCAAAGAGAAAGATGATGCCGATCCGTGCATTGAGCGTGGTGCTCACGACGCGGAAGAGGAGGACCTGGCACAGGGCGCAGGCGATGGCGAGGACATAGCGGATGAAGTAGAACTCGCCCACCTTGCTCGTCTGAGGCAGCAGGCGGCGCAGGTTCCCAACGACGGCGTGGATGACGACGTAGAGCCAGCTGCGAATGGCATAGTCGGGCGAGTACTCCCAGGTCTGGAGGCCATAACCATGGGAAATGTAGTGGGTGGGCTCGTAATAGTTGAACGTTTCGTCGCAGTCCTGGATCGGGGCGAACACGGCAGAGATGAGGTTGGCCGTCAGGAAGCAGTAGAAGGCGGTGATGGGCTGGATGCCATACGCGCTGGGGACCCTGAAGGCGATGGCGATGGTCAGCAGGAGGAGGCTCAGGTCTGCCAACGTGGGGTGGTGGGGGAGGATGGCTTTGGGTTGACACCTAAGACCCTGACGCACTTCTTTTTGGCATGGCTCGCCTCTGGGTGAACGTATTCGTTCCGGGTGGCAGCTTTGGGTGGCATGCTCGCTAATTGAGGCTTTGTTGTCGGCACGCGCTTCGACGGGCAAGACGGCGGGCGGTGATTGTTGCTGGAGGTGCCGGAGACTACTTGTTCTGCGGTCTCAACATTTCTCAATTCGTGGAGGAGCTATCACAGGCCACACCTGCCTACCGAGTACCCCATCGGCTCCAATTGACACTCACTCATGGCGCACTGTGTATACGGGGGAAGTGGGAGCATTGTACAGTGTGGCCGAAAGCTCACGAGCGACCCCACCTCATTGGCCAAAGCTCTCTAGTACCTGAGACGGCGTAAGAACAAGCGGCGTCGAGGTGATGGACCATGACGAAATGACGGCATGGAGAGCTGTCTGCTTGATTCCGAGCCACCTTTGCCGCGTTCAGGTTATGAGGAGAGAAGACTGGAACTTGAGGAACAGTGACGTCCTCTGCGGCCGTTGTCTCACAGCAATTTCCCTATGGAGCGACCTAGAAGCATTGGGAGAATTCATGCTGGGCCTGGGATGATCTTGTGCACACAGCGAAGCCACAAAAATATTGGGAAATAAAAAAACCCTTTGAGCACAGATTATACATGCCATCACCAAGACGAAGAAGAGGCTGAAGGGCAGATCACCCGGAGCTTTTTCACCATGACCTTCCAGCAGCAAGCAACGTTAAATCCATAGAGGCGGGAAGGCAAGAATGAGGGAAAGCCCCGCTTGGCCAGACCCTGAAAGCCAACTCGCAAGCCAAGGTTACGCCCTCGCCCCTTCCCGAGACCGATTGTGCGAACAGGGAGGAGCTGAGAAGAAGAGGCAGTGACGCAGGTGGTGCACAGACCAGCCCCTCCACCAGCTGCACCAGCTGCACCTGCTGCACGGTTCACTCGCAGAGCACAGAAGAGAGGAGCACGGAGAGGAGCACACAGACGACAGCTGCTCCATTTTGCTCATGCCAGCCACTGAACATTCTAATCCACATCTACCTACCCACCCCCGACCACCGACTCCGACCGCTTTTGTCGTCGCTGTTCACTTCTTGCCAGCTTTCCCTCGACAGCATCACTTCTCCCCCCCTCAAACTCCCTTCTGCTCCCTCAGGTTCAACCCTTTCCCGCCAGCCAACCCCCCCCGGATCACTCGCATTTTCGACTCCACGAGCTTCCTGTTCGCTGTTCTCCCAGAGATCCCGACCTCATAATGGCTCCCCCTCCGTCGGCTGATTTGCCGGTCCAACAGCGCCTCCTCCAGCTCGCCCAGACGCTGCAATGTATGTCCAGTCTTGCCCACCGCTCTTTTGCGCTCTTTTGCTCGTGGCCTCATGCCCGCTTTTGACGTCGTCTTGCTGACTCCTCGTCTTTCCCAGTCGGCTGGTTCGCTGGGTATGTCTCTCCTCGCCCCAAACATCCTGCATCGTGGCATGTGTCGTGTGCCTGTCTCGCCTGTCCTGCACTTGCGGAGCCCACACGCACCCGCTCAACTCCCCCTTCCCCCTCTCCGAGCGCATGCCTCTCCACTCCGGCGTCCTCCGACGGCTGCGACAAGGAGCGAGACTATTGAGCGCTAGGAGACGTTCGAGACGACAATGCTGACCATGCCTCTCTAGCCATGCCGTCCTGATCCTCTGCACGATCCGCTACGGCTTCTCGTGGATCCGCCTCAACTATTACTCGGGCATGGCGCAGTTCTCCTACCGCACCGCCTTTGTCGCCGCCGCCGTCACCTACGGCATCGTCGTCTACAAGACCTGGAGGGCGCGTGCTCGCTCCGGCGCCAGGAACCTCCAGAACCCCATCACCATCCTCAGCGACGAGAACGTCCAGTACCTTGGTATGCCACGCCGTCACCTTCCTCCCACGCCGTCACCTTTCCTCCCACGCCGTCATCTGTCCTCCCACGCCGTAGCCTTTCTTCCCACGCTCACCCAGACCGCTGACCGCTGACCTTTCCAGGCATGGCCCTCGTCTGGCTCTTCGCCCCTCAGTACCCCCTGGCGCTTCTGCCCTACACCATCTACTCCATCTTCCACGTTGCCACGTACTCGCGCGCCAACCTGATCCCCACCATCTCGCCCTCCAAGCCTGCGCCCGCCGCCACCGGCGACTCGCCCGCCGCTGCCAAGCCGCAGACGAACGCCGTTGCCGACAAGATCGGCGCCTTTGTGAAGCAGTACTACGACTTTTCCATGTCCATCGTCGGCAAGCTCGAGCTCGCCCTGTGGTTCCGCGTCCTGCTCTCGGCCATTCTCTTCCAGCGCCGCTCGTGGATCCTGATTGTCATCTACACGGCGTTCCTGCGCGCGCGCTTCGCCCAGAGCTCGCACATCCAGAACAGCGTCAGCGAGCTCGAGGCCCGCGTCGACTCGGCCGTCGGCAACCAGGGCACTCCTCCCCAGGCTCGCCAGGTCTGGGAGGCCGTCAAGAACGGCGTCCGCCAGTTCTACAATCTCACGGACGCCAACCGCTACCTCAGCGGTGCCGCGGCGCCCAAGAAGACGTCCTAGACGGCGACACGTCGTTTGAGCCGCTGCACGCCGGGAGACGCGCCCGCCTCTCCGGCGTCACAGCGCACCGCACTGTGCCTGTGTCGAAGGCGATGTGTGTGGACAGGCCCCTCACAGTCAGGGGACCGAGTACAGACATGGACCACAACGTTATGAGATGTGTCCGGCTGCAAGCACCAGCCATTACGAGGTTGATCAATGAGAAAGGACGAGAGACAGGCGGGGAAAACAGCAGGGGAGGAGACAAGGGGCGAGGCCGTGGATGAATACGACAAATGATCAAGGAAACGAAACGTGGCATTTCTTTACTCGGCTATCGGCGGTCGGTCTACATGGCTTTCTTTTCCAGTTTTCTGTGATCCATTCCCTTGGGGGCTCGGGTGTTGGCGATTCTGGGCGAGCGAGATTCCCTGCTTGGGGTGCCGGGTGCCGGGTGCCTGGTGCCTGGTGCCTCGATGGAGCTGCACAGGCCATGCGCCCATGTGCCATGGGGTTTCCGTGTTTTGTGTCTTCTTGCGATAGTGTTTTCGAGTCAAGATTATGATCATGTAAAGCGTCATGCTGCTATTGGCTGTGGGCTGTGAGCTTGTGAGACGGAGCGTACTTTCGTAGGCAGGTAGCTATGGTTGCTCATCCTTGGTGGTTGGTGGTTGGCAAGGATTCCCAGTCGATCATGGTGTGACACCAGCCACAGACGCGGGGGAAGTGCGAGCCACAGAGGAGAGAGAGAGAGAGAGAGAGAGACAGACAAGCGGATGAACCCCACCATGATACCACGGCACCGCGGCACCACGGCGGGCGGGCTCCACTAACGGACCTCAGCCCATCAGCGTGCTTGCGCCCTCGAGCTCCCTCTGTGCCCTCTGATGACGTCGCCCAGATGCGTCCACTGCAATTGGGTCCTGACCTGAACCTGCCTGACAGCTGCTCCAACCAGTGGACGCGGGGCGCTGTTGCTCAGGCTGTCGACACGGCGTCGACTCTCCTTGCCCCTTCCAAGGCTGCCGGGAGGCCTCGACCTACCAACCTTCCTCCTTGGCCACGAGGCACAAATCATTTTATTTCTTGTCACTTCTTTTGCCTGCGGCATCTTGGCATCATTCTTTCCAAGGTCCCTTGTCGAACACGTATTTCCATCTCTGCACTGCGCTGCAAACGAGCCGAGCCTTTCCTGAGCTGAGACCTAGGCAGAATGGCCTCCATACTGAGGCAGATTGTTGCCGGGCCGCGATCACAGCATCCCGAGGCTGGGATTGATCTGTGCTATGTGACCTCTGACATCATCGCGACGTAAGAACCTCCTCCTCCTTCTTCTTCCTCTGCTGCTGCTGCTGCTGCTAGACCGAGTGACGAGCTACCTGTTGACATCTCCCCAGATCTGGCCCCTCCTCGACCTGGCCACAGAAAGCCTACCGAAACCCCGTCGACAAACTGGTCGAGTTTCTCGACGACCGACACGACAAGGAGTGGGCGATATGGGAGTTCGCGCCGAAGGAACGGGATACCCAGATGAGGAAGTCTACGGCCGCGTCAGGCATTATCCCTGGCCTGACCATCACCCGCCGCCGTTTCGTCTCGTGCCCATGATCATGGCGAGCATGCGCAACTGGCTCCATGGCGGAGACTTGCACGACGGCAACCCGGCGCCTGTGACCGTCGACGCTGCCACAGCAGCAGAACCACCAGCAGCAGCAACACAGCCCGCCAGGGATGCAACGCAAACCAACACTACACAACCCGACGCTCCCGTCACCGACAAGGACAAGAAGAAGCGTGTCGCCGTCGTCCACTGCAAGGCCGGCAAGGGCCGCAGCGGCACCATCTCCTGCAGCTACCTCATCGCCGAGTGCGGCTGGCGGCCCGAAGAGGCCCTGACGCGCTTCACGGAGCGGCGCATGCGGCCCAAGTTTGGCGCCGGCGTCTCCATCCCCAGCCAGCTGCGCACCGTCTCGTACGTCGACCGCTGGGCGCGCCACGGCAAGAAATACGTCGACTGCCCCATCGAGATAGTCGAGATCCACGTCTGGGGCCTGCGCAGCGGCGTCAAGGTCGACATTGAGGGGTTCGCTGATGCGGGCCGCAGGATACAAATCTTTCACACCTTTTCGAAGAAGGAGAGGATCATTATCGACGGCAACGCGCCCGAGACGGACGGCGGTGGCGTCGCCCACATGATGTATGACCTCGCTGGCGTGCCGGCGGCGCGGACCGTCGAGGGCGCCCCCGAGGAGGCTGAGTATGCGGAGAGCACGAACCTGGAGGATCCGAACGGCGATAAGGCTCGCAATAGCCGCGCTGCTGGTAGTGGTGGTGCTGCTTCTCCACCTGACGAGGCACCCAGCCGCAGCTCGTCGAAGAAACGCCTCGGCGGAAGCACAAAGACGCTGCTACATAATGCTAAAACCAAGACCAAGACGGGGCTTGGATACCACGGCACGACTGACTCGCCTGCCTCGTCCAACAGCCATCTCTCTGGGTACTCAGAGGACGCGTCTACGGAGAATGAGCCTGGCGGTATGGCCGTCATCCTGAAGCCGACCGAGCCCGTGCAGATTGCCAACAGCGACGTGAATATTTCCGTCGAGCGACGGAGCCGCAGTTCCTCGTCGCTGGGCCTCACAATGGTCACGGCCGTGGCGCACGTCTGGTTCAACGCCTTCTTCGAGGGTAACGGGCCCGAGCAGGACGGCAAGCCCGACACCAGCGGTGTCTTCAGCATTGACTGGGAGGCTATGGACGGCATTAAGGGGTCCAGCCGCAAGGGGTCCCGCGCGCTCGACCGCATTGCTGTGGTGTGGCGGCTCGCCGGAGCAACCGATGTGCCAGGCCAGGACCAGACTGACAACATCCCGGGAGAGATTGTAGTCGAGCCGCCGGAGGGCTCAGCGGTGCCGCAGATGGAGCCTGCGGACTGGAAAGGGCAACAACCACGAAGATCCGGAGCAGGACAGGCATCTCGGGTTGCGGGGCGGAGAAATCCGGCCAGCGCGGACGTCAGCAAGGCCAGCAGCGTCAAGAGCCAGGAGATCCGAGACGGACAGGCTGCTAATGGTGACGAAACCAACCCCCTGGCCGGTGTCAGGATCAGCGGACCCGCCGGCGAGGAGGAGCTGAATGGCGTCAAAGGGGCTCCGGCCGCCGAGGTCTCCTCGCCCGTGATGCCCCAAGGCAAGGAGCCGGGCCCAGAATTGCTGGACAATCCCGACACGGCGAGCAGGACGACAGGGTCGTCCGGGGCACAGGCGAGCAAATAGGCATTTCAACACGCGAGATGACGGATAATGTGTCATATACACGTTACATGAAATAATGATGCATTCACAATGTTCTCCCCTTGCTCGAAAAAAATAACGACACAACCATTCGGTCTCCGATGTGTCCCAGTCTTCCCAAACTCGTCCTAAAGCTTGCTGGCGGCGCATAGAAAGTCTGCCGCGATGTGAAGCAACGCCGTCCCAGTCCCCGTACGCCGCGCTACGTTCCAATTCCCCTGCGCTTTGCGGTCGTTTCGCCGCCGCAAACTCAATTAAACGGTGCCTCAACGCCTGGTCTTTGTTCCCTTTTCTTCCCTGTCCTGCGTCCTTGTCGAAAACGTGGACAAATCCCCAGACGGACGTCCTCTGCGCCATAGCCTCCAGCGCGTTGGCACCGCGAAAACGCGATTCACTTGCTCCCGCCCGCCGACGCCGCGGTCGACGTAGTCGGCGACGGGTGCGGCGAGGAAAAGGCGGAGAGCGACGACGAGGTCGGCGACATGGGGGGCGTCGGCCTTGCGCGGCGCGGCGGCGGCGGGTGCGTGTCGAGGTGCTGCTGGAGCATGGGGTGGAGGAAGATGCGGCTGAGGCCGCGGGGCGGCTGCTGGTGCTGGGACTCGGAGGAGGGCGAGGGGGTTTGGGCGGCGAAGTCTTGGGTACGGGTGGCTGCCATTTTGGGACTTGTCTTTTGTTTGTTCTTCGAGGTTGTGAGCTTGTTGGATTTGTTGCGCGCTCGTTCTGAGTTTTGCTTTTAGAGATGTCGAGTGGTCGTGAATCTGTGGGGGGTTGTTGCAGCTCTTTCGAGTTTCGCCTTTTGAGATGTCGATCGTCAACTAAGGTATGAGGAAGGCCTTTGTGGTGCTCCAAAAGATAGCGTGACTGACTTCCCATCCGGGGATCCCCCCCTCTTATACACATGGCCGTGCCCGTGGTTCGACCGAGCACAAGAATAGCGCGAGGAAACGCATGACGGCAAACGACCATCGAACGGGGATCATGAGATCTCTGCGTCACGCCCTGTATCATCCCAAAGATAGAAAGTTTGCCAGCGTGAAGCTTGTCCGGCCAGGGGTCGCATGTGAAACCTGGGGTACGGACGTGCGCTGTCTGCCCAACCCAACCCACGGCGGCAAGGGGTCGGGGTCCTTGCGACATAGGGTCCAGGACGTAGGGCCCAGGAGGAAGACGAGGCGAAACGAGTCGAAAGGCTATACATGCCTTGGTCGTATTGGGGCAAAAAACGATAAAGAGAGTCTGTCTCCTGTTTCGCCGGGCCTTGCCAGACAGAACGCTAACAAAGGGCGGATGCTTTCATTGGGAGCTGGCATGCTTGACTCGGGAGCAAGCTTTCACAGAGAAGGACTGGCGAAACACGGATACACAGACTTGTGAAAAGGCAAAGATATAGGAAACCAAAGGGAGCATGGGATTTCATCCCTGTCTGCCCTAACTGAAGATGCCGATCCTGGACATGTGCATTGTGCGCACCCGGTGAATGCCACCAGGTCGTACTCGGTAGAAACCTTCGAGACTTCATACCAAACTATCGTCTCTCTTCCATCCCAGCCTCACCCCGAGGTCCAACCGTCCATTGGCCTGGTTCCTTAGGTTGGAACCTAGATTAATGAATCCAGTTGAATTGTACCTGTATGAAAAGATAAGAGTTTCTGCATCCCTGCCCTTGCATGGCTACCCCGCAATCAGTGACCTGCTCCTCAGGCAAGGTGAATGATGATAAACTTTTTGGTTGACGCTTTTCCGTTGGCGGTGAAAATGGGATATCAATTGCTATCAATACATTGCCTCAACGGAAAACCGGCTTCTCTCTTGCCGCCGACCAAGTGACAGGTTCGCCCGATTATTTCACCGAGTCGTGCATACCAAGCAACAGGAACAGGGACACCAGCAACAACGTGCGACGTTAGGGTAACTTCGTTCGCTTCAACCTCTTTACGCTCCAGTTTCAGTACTCGCCTGAATTTAAAGCGTACTACTTCAAGTGCCTGGAGGTTCTCAAATGCGAAGAGGAAGTTGTCCGTGACGTGTTCCATGACGAAGCCCTTGGATGGATGGTCAAGCCTTTCGAAGACCATATGAAATAATCTCTCGTCGCGTAACCTGGCAGCCTGGAAAAGCTAACCTTGGTAAAGTGGTTCGTTGTCGACAGCCTTCACCCTTGCTTCTGATGAGGTGAATGGGGAACCTCTGCTTCGTGTCGAGTCTCGCGACCGTCCTTTCGCACAATACGTTTGAGTAACTCCAGACGTCGCTCAAGGATTGATGAGAATCGACCTAAAGATGTGCTTATCAAGAGACCGACTCCAGTGCACGTCAATAAGGGAAGACAGACTACTTCTGCAGGTCACTCACCAAGAGGACAAACTCCGACGAGACCAGTAGAGAGGTAGGAGCCCTCAAGAAAGTGAACTCGCAAATACGGGCCCGAGAGTTCCTACTTGCTGTCAATGTGGCTATTTTAGCAACAGTCATAGATTCGAGCAGCTAATTGACCAGCGGTCTACGCTCTAGCAGGCCAAGGCAGCCGCTTCTGTAGCGTACGAAAGCGTTGCGCCGCACATACGGAGAGGAACTGACCGAACTGCGAAAGTATCAATGTGCTGGTTGACACTGAAGACGCGGCACGATTGATGCACTTTGGAGGGAGTTACATGCAGTGCTGTGTCGACAACGAAAAGAGGAACACTGCAAAGTGACTCACAAGGAATAGCCCGGATTGTAATTTTCTCTTGGTTCCTGTAACTTAACAGGATGAATGCTTTTCAATTCAAAACAAATGAAGCCTGAACATTGAATACCGAAAATTGAACTAGCAGTGGCAGAGTTCAGACCTGGGCTATAGCCAGGGATGTAGGCTTCGAAGAATCCACCTGCTGTGTTCTGGCTATACCTTCCCGCTAAAGAAATGTATTGGACGAAAGCCATGACGTCGACTTTATGACATGCCGTCCGGATAATACTAAGGTTTAATGTCTAGCTCAGCGAGATCAGATCACCCAACTGGAGGGTTGAACCATGTTATGTACTATTAGCCTGCACCCTCGAGGCCTTGGTGCTGAGCAGGGCTGGAGGGTCCTTGCGGCGTGAAACGATCATTGTCAGATGACTGAAGGCAGCGATCTGTCATCATGGAGCGGCAGCCGTACGGCGAAGAGAGTGATTGCAACCCAGTCAA
The DNA here is from genome assembly GCF_000150675.1 of Verticillium dahliae VdLs.17. Taxonomy (NCBI): domain Eukaryota; kingdom Fungi; phylum Ascomycota; class Sordariomycetes; order Glomerellales; family Plectosphaerellaceae; genus Verticillium; species Verticillium dahliae. Next base: position 487,060 of record NW_009276923.1, on the reverse strand, counting down.
GGTTTCTCAATGATGAAGAAGGGTCACCCTTTGATACCTGAAACCTGCAACGGATCGTGTCTGGCCTTGGCGCTTAGGGGTCGTGAGCTGTACGTTGACGTTTCAGATGCGATGCTTAACCATATATCGATCAGTTGATATTAATATGATTTGAGTTAGTCCATGATTTTCTGGTTATGGTGCAGACTTTGCTTGGTTTTGTAATTCATTAAGCAAATGTTCTCCATGTGAGATGCGTAAACACCGAAAGAGGGTAAGCGAGCGATCTCAAGGTATGGGACCTGCGTGCCTCGACATACGCTCATCTCTAATCAGATTGATGTCCATCCAGGATGTAAAAATAGTTCGTCATTGGAAGTTCTCGACCGAAGCCAATTCCAAAGCCAGTTAACTAAATCGTCATACATGTTCAGTATCCCGCAAGATCTGTTGCCGCGGAAGTGCATAAGAGCGGGTCATATTATGTTTTGATGATCCCGCTGCCGACGATCTGATTGAACGACGCAACGTCAATACTCCAACTTGCCCCAGATGAATTGTGTTCTCTGAGGGACACGAGTGTTTGATATCCCTCCACAGCAACATTTTCGTACGTGCTTCAGCGCCGGGACGTGCTTTATCGTTCACCTAAAGATCACCATGGCGCTAGCTGGCTATTGTGATATCCTCGTTGTCGGTAGTGGAAACGCTGGCTTTTCCGCCGCCATTTCTGCTGCCGAATCCGGCACCGCGAGGGTACTCCTCATAGACACATGCCCGGAGGAGTGGGCTGGCGGCAACACTTACTTTACGGCTGGTGCATATCGCACCGCTCACGGAGGCTTGCAAGACGTCCTACCTCTTGTCAACAACGTTAGCCCTGAGCAAAAAGTCAACATAGAACTTGCTCCCTATCTCGAGCAGCATTTCTCGGACGATATTGAACGGGTCTGTTCCGGTAGGTCTGACCCTAAGCTCGCACGTATTCTTGTGAAGGATTCCAACTCGACCATCAAATGGCTGGCCAGCCATGGGATCTGCTTTCAGCTGTCTTTCAACCGCCAAGCATACGAGGTGGGAGGAAAAATCAAGTTTTGGGGCGGTATGTGTCTGAAAACGCAAGACGGAGGGAAGGGTCTTGTTGCCGATCTCCGGGCCGCCGCCAAAGCCAGCGCAGTGACAGTTTCATGGTCCACGACCTTGATTAGTGTCCAGCATGACCCCTTGTCCGGACACTCTATCATAACGGTCGAGAAAGATGGGACGCAGCAGATCATCGAGGCCAAGGCCATCATCTTCGCTGCCGGGGGTTTCGAGTCAAATCTCCGCATGCGCAGCGAGCATCTCGGGCCTGGGTGGGATAGGGCCATGGTTCGCGGCACGCCCTTCAATACAGGTGCATGCCTTGAACTGTGTCTCCGCGACCTCAACGCCAACGCAGTCGGGGATTGGTCGGGATGCCACTCAGTCGCGTGGGATGCAGCCGCGAATCCGACCACAGGCGACCGCGAGGCGTCCAATGAATACACCAAGTCGGGCTACCCACTGGGTCTGATGATTAACATTCATGGGCATCGCTTTGTGGATGAGGGAGTTGATTTCCGCAACTACACGTACGCAAAGTTTGGCCGAGCTATCCTCTCGCAGCCGGAACATGTTGCCTTTCAGGTCTGGGACGCCCGCGGCGCTGAGTGGCTGCGAGACGAGGAGTATCGACCTGAGCGGGTGGAACGCATCACAGCAGACAGTATCGAATTGCTGGCCCAGAAATGTGCTTCTCGAGGCTTGCACGATACAGAACAATTTAGCAGGACTATTCGGGACTATAACGAAGCCGTCTACGGATTCCAACAGGAGAACCCGGACGCAGCTTGGGATCCTGCGGTCAAGGACGGGTACTCGACACAGTCCTCGATTAGAAGGCTCGACCTACCCAAGTCGAATTGGGCTTTACCATTGGATCGGGGTCCTTTCGTCGCTGTCAAAGTCACCTGCGGAATTACCTTCACCTTTGGCGGCTTGCAGGTTGAGCCCAAGTCAGCACAACTTATCAATGCGAAGGACGGAAACCCGATGCAGGGCCTCTACTGCGTGGGCGAGATGTTAGGAGGGTTGTTCTATGGGAACTATCCTGGCGGGAGCGGCCTGATGTCAGGAGCTGTCTTTGGTAGGCGTGCCGGCCGAGCCGCTGCCGAAGCTATCCTGAAGTCAACTACTGGTCCAATTTAAGACGAAGAATATCTCTAAACTTGCCACCGTCTAAATCATAGGTTATCTCAGTGATGGAACACAGGTAACTGAATACGCAGCAACTTTTGGTTCCTGAGCTTCAAAGTGAGCTCGAATTCTGAGTCAGAATAGCGAAGATGTGATCATTATAGGCCTTTCCCGGGGATTCGACATGACGAAGGATATTCTACAAAGCTTTCTAAAAGAATCTCGAGCTGTAGGGCTCGTATGCCGTATTCAGATCCTTCTGGCCTCGGTTGTCGAGAGGCATCATGGCGATGTCGCCCTGTCCACCGTATCCATCATCGCTCGACGTCCTTGGTGGAAAGGCACGCGGCTCGAAACTCAGACTTTCCCGTCGCGAACCATACGTGTCCTGCTGTTCCCGGGGCACCAGGTGCTGCTCATCATCCGAGAGATTGCCCGACGTCGCTCCTCCACCTCGTGGTGTGGCCCTGTTACTATGCCGCTCTGCACCAGGCTGTTTCCCGATGCCGATGTACTTCTGACGGCCCCAAGTCTGCACTCGGTTAAGCAGACCCGACCCGGGTCCAGCCGATTCGTTCGCCTGGCCAGTGACATGTCCGCCGGCGCCAGATCTGTGCTTTGTATCGAAGGACAGGTCAGGATTGCGTCTCGAGGATTGGTCGCGTGGTCTGAAACTCGTGAAGACAGCGGCAAGTAGAGCGAAACCAAAAGAAAGCCAACTGGGAACCAACAGTAGACCAAAGTCCGAGTCGATGCCAATCGGGTCCAGATCGCTGTCAATGGCTTTGCTGAGATGCTGGTAAATGTAGTGTCCCGTTCCTGAAGCGACGAGGAGAAGAATGGCGGCGAGCCAAGACAAGAAGATGCCGGCGAAGCCGATGATACGAATTTTAGATCCGAACACAGAGAGAATGGGCCCAAGGATGGCGAAAGCAATACTGGCCACGTAGGCAAAGGCCAGGAACTGGGATATCCTTTCGTATCTCGCTAGGGCTTCATCAATGTCGCTGGTATCAAGATTCGCAACAGCAGTCGTGTCGAGCTTGAGGACGGTTATGGGATCAAAGAAGTATCCCATACGAGGCGAGGTACAGGGGGTGGAATCGCTATGGTGGCTGCAGTAACCAAGCAGAGAGATTGTGTAGGTACGCGCGAGGCCGAGCGACTCTGCCGTAACATCTTGGCCCACAAGATCGATGCCCGATAATTCAGTGAGATCTTGAAGATATGTCGAGCTCGAGAGTTTGGACTTGATGTCAAAATTCGATGTGTCCACCTTTTCTTTGATCAGTACAGGGGTTCCGGGTTTGAGTATGCGTCTGCCATCGAGACTGACCTTGAAAAAGGATAACCCGTCGAGAATGTTAGTCCTTGATCCAGCAATCAAAACAATGATGGCAAGTGTGACGGAAATTAGTGAAAATACGAATGGTAGAGCTGCGAAAATTGGCCTGCAGCCGCCGTTAGCTGTCCTTCGTGCCATCTGTGTGCTGTGTTGTGCTATGCTGTGCTGTCTCAAGCGTCACGTAGTCTGGAGAAGAGGTCAGGATGCACAAGACGTTGAACAGATGGGAACAGTTTCTAAAGACCGAGATGAAGCGAAAAGGCTGGCATGAATATCAGCAGAGGTGCATGTAAGCGAGAACAAAAGACCCAGAAGTGCAATCACCACCGACTGTAGTGTGGTGCTTGAGGGATTCAAGGTTACCTATAGTGCGATCAGCGTGGCTCAGCACGCAGCATTGCAGTGTTACAGCGCAGCAAAGCCCGCGTCGGGGCGCTTGTCCAGGGGCCTGCAGAATCCTTCGCGTGTTTCTGCGTCTCAGAAGCCGCAAACCCTTGTTCACAGAAGAGATCCTAGCAGCCTTGTGGGGGGAGCGGCCAGAAACATATATTTGGCGTGATCACTCTTGGGACCAACGCTGTAGTTGCGGGGGTTCCTTGTCGAAGTCCGACCTTGAGACATCCCCATCTTGTGCGAGATCAAGTTCAGAAGTTTTTGCCGCCCTGCCTGGAGATCCTCAATCACGGTTCTGGGTATCCCGATGGACTTTGTTTGTCTGTGCTTGGAAGAGCACTCTGGAAGATGTCTGACTCCATGCGGCCGCCGACCGGTAACAAAAGCACCCGCGTGGCACAGCATTCCATCGAGTCAAACTCAGGGTCGGATATCCTGGTCGTTCCCCATCATATTAGCATCGCTTCAGGGTTTGATTTAACCCAGCACACCACCCGGCTGGCGGCTAACTGCTCTTCACAGCCCCCAACGCTATCTATATCTCACTCGCAGGGGTTATGGCTGCATATCCGCGTCTAAAATAGCACACCCGAGAAATTGTTTGTCACTTTACATGCTGCCAAATCTCTGGGCATCTTACATGTCTACTTTGCGACTTCCAAATAAGCAGTCAGCCCATCTTGGCAAGGCCAAAATGGCGCGAAGGATGACTTTAATGTAGGGCCCCTGGACTGCTTCCATGGGCCAACAGCCGGGGGGCCTGATGGAACACTGAGCTCGATGCGGTCGAGAGATCCTCTCTGATTTTAACCAGCCCACTTCGCACTCAATCAGTGACGTTGATAAGACACCACACTTCGCCCTCGTCCGGTGCTTCTATTGTTCTTCTTCCAGCGTTTCTACTGCTAACAGCTGCGTTATCTCGATCATGAGGGCCAGCGCTTTCTCAGCAGTTGCTATTGCTAACTTCGTGCAATGGGCCAAGGCCGCGCATCACGAAGTCACAGTTGGGAAGGACGGGGAGCTAAAGTTTGTCCCCGAGACGCTTCGTGCTCGCCATGGCGACACCATCACTTATCAGTTCTTTGCTGCCGTAAGTCGAGTCCTCGGTTGACGGTCGTCATGAGAATATGACTGACATCCACTTGCCAGAACCACTCCGTCACACAATCGTCTTTTGACGCGCCATGTCAACCATTACAAGACGGCTTCTTCTCAGCATTTACACCCTCAGAGTCCAAGACAGAAGCTTCCTCCACGACATGGACCATCACAGTAAACGACACAAAACCCATCTGGGTCTACTGTGGACAAGGCAAGCACTGCCAAAATGGCATGGTCCACTCTGTCAACGCTCTAGAGTCTGGTAATACCTTTCAGGCTTTCAAGGAAAAGGCCAAAAGCGCTTCAGACAGCACGTCACCAGCCGATGGCCTTCCAGTGGGTGGTCTGCGAGTAACACAGGTCGAGGTTGGCGTGGACGACAAGTTCGTCTTCAAGCCCAACAACATCAAAGAGCCCATCGGCACACACATACAGTTCAACTTCAACCCAAAGAACCACTCCGTCACGCAATCGTCATTTGATAAGCCATGCGAACAGCTAGAAAATGGCTTCAGCAGCGGTCTCATCCCCACGGTGAATGCCCCCTCGGGCATCTCCTTTGATATTGTTGTCAATGACACCAAGCCAATCTGGTTCTACTGCGCTCAAGGCCAGCACTGCAAGAACGGCATGGTCGGCAGCATCAACGCTCCAGATGAAGGCAACACCCTTTCTGCCTTCACAGAGAAGGCCAGCAAGGCCGGTGCAGGCCAGCTCGTTCCACTATCGCCCATCGGCGGCGTCCTCAGCGCCAACGGCACCACCTTGCCCACACTCAACAACGCCGTCATCGATATCGCGCCCCTGAGCCTTGATCGCATTGGGCAGATTCCTAAACCAGGCAAGCACGATCAGTACATCATTGGTGGTGCCGGTGGCAGTCCCGTGGCCAACTACAGCTGGCCCGACACCATTTCGGCCCCAGCCGTCGAGCGCCTCCACCTACTACACTACCTAGACAACATCCTGCTACGCGTCCTACTCCGCGGCCGCGACAACCTGCAAGAGGGCGGCAAGTGGGCGGGCGCATACCCGCAAACCATTGTCAACACGATCGCCTCCATGGCGGCGCAGACGTGGATCCACCGGGCCACGGCAACCGACTCGCTTCAGCACTACAAGAAGGACTTGCTCGAGGGGGAGTGCGAGTACAAGACAGATGATGACGATGACAAAGAGGGTGTCGACCAATTCCTCGACACTGTCCTCACGCTGCTGGATCTCGAAATCGGGTTCCTCGCCGACTCGTCGAGCCGGCTCGCCCACTCGGACCCGTGGCTCGTGGGCTGTCTCACGTCGGCGCTGGGTGCCAAGTCGCGCATGGCGGCCGTCGCGAACATGATGCAAGGCCGGGCGCCGGCCATTGCGCCGAGAGAGGTCCCCGTTCCTGCGGGCCTCGTGTATGCGTACGCCAAACACAAGTTCATCAAGGAATGTCCTGGAGATGTCATGAAGGGGTGGGAAGACGGCGCCGTGCGGCACGAGCTCAACATCAAGGAAGCGAAGAGGGGCCCTGATGGGAGGGTCAGCGAGGTCGAGGTACATGTTGATGACTGGCCGTACCATGCGAAGCTGTGGCTTGCGTGGATGGGCCCTTGGGGTAGCCTCGAGTTTACCAGGCTCGAGAAGGGGGTTGCTCGCGTTCCTGGGGGCTTCTGGGGGCATGCTTGGGTTGCCGTGACAAGCAGTGCTGACCACAGCATGGGCGAGCTAATCGGGGCAACGGTTGCCGGTCCGCAGATGGTCTGGATCACACAAAGGTAATGCGGTTTGGATGCTGTGACAATATTGAAAGAATGGCATGTGGATAAGCTAACGAATTGTTTCCATGGGGATTTTGTAATTGGCGTTGGGTTGGTTGGGGTCAATCTTGGTCGCAAGCACGAATTAGTACATTACCTCTACTTTCTGCTCCCTCGTATACACTGCCTAGGACGTTGGCTACCATGGTGACTTGGTCCAAAGAAACCTTGCGGTTCGAATTATATTCCTTAACAAGTACTAGATGATAGAATGGCTCAATAGAGATGGGGGCAGGACCCAGTCCATCTCCCTCAAGCTTCTCCCAGCATGTTGATGACTACCTGTAAGAGGTCTCCCGCAGGTGGTATTAGCAGTAACAATAGGTAGAATATATAGAAACTCTCGCCCTCCATAGCTACTAGGTCCCTCTGTAGCCCTTAAGTACGTCCTCACGTCCTCTTAGAGTCCTCAGCCCCTGAAATAGCCCCTGGTTCGCGGCTCCGCAGGTGTCTCCTGACAAATTTCGAATAATGACTCTCAGAAATTGCCTCACAAGACAGCGAATGGACCCTAGATATAGCTCTGGACTTGGACTCACTACTCTCTCATTAAGATTATTTGACCACTACAGAAATACCTGAAGCCTCTAAGTTGCCAAACAGAGAACCTCTGATTCTCGACGAGTGTTGCTGCTGGATTGTGATACCGTGACTTGTGCCACTATTTCCAACATCACTCGCGCAAAATTCGTCAACAAACAGCTTTTCGAAAAGCGAAGCCTCGAATGTGCCGCTATCCCCTTCTTTGAGCGAGCAATCCGCACAGGCTGGTGCGCATACGTTAAAGTCTGCCTCGAGAGCGCCGGAAATCGAGAAGCGACCCGCCTCGAAGAGGCGTATGAAACTTGAGGTGGATGATAACGACTACGCAGATTCGCGACTCACTCCATTTATTAAATGCAGATTCGTCAAGTCAGAAGGACGGCGGCATGAGATTAGCACAAGTATCCTAGGTCACTTAACTACTGCAAACATGCGTGCTCCGCAGAAAAACCACGGGTGCACACCGCGCGACACGCTCAGACGTTGCTCTTGTCGCGAACCTCCTTCTTGGCAAAAAAGTGGCTCAGGTCGCCCACGGGCAGCTGGAAGGGAAACTCCAACACAGCCATCAGGATAGCCGCAAAGATCCACAACCCAGCCAGAGAGGTCACGAAATAACAGGCCCCCGCGCCCTAAGCCAGTCAGCGTCGATGCTTGTGCAAAACAAGATGCAGTGCGGCCATTGCCGGGAGTTGCCACAGCAAAGAGAAAAAGCAGGCCAGACAACGACGTACCTTGATGAGCTTGCTCGCGAACGCGGCGTTGCCGGCATAATCCGCCGCCAGAGCCCAGTACGCACCCGTCAGCAGGCCGAAGCCGAGGACGAGGGTCAGGAAGATGATGAAGAAGGCGACGTTGGTGCCCAGGGAGCAGACGAGGTAGACGAGGCAGAGAAGCAGCATGGCCAGCATGAAGAAGCCGAAGCTGGCGTTGAAGCCGCGCGTCTGCAGGCCCTCGGCGACCGAGGTCGAGTCCGCGGGCGCGTAGGCTGCGTAGGCGTTGAAATCCGGGACGAGGGTCGCGGCGAAGCTGAGCCAAAAGGCTGAGAAGGTCAGGAAGATGACGGAGGGCAAGGTGTTGCCGAGGATCCATTCGAGGAGGCCGCCGAGGAACATGAGGAGACCACCGGAGAAGAAGTAGGCGCCGCTGTAACGGAGATTCGTCAGCATAATCGGTAGACAGAGGGCAGGAGGTGGATGAAGGAGAAGATGGGGATAACTTGCATGCTGGCGGCGCCGTTACCTCCGGCCCCACGCCAACCCATAAGATCGCAGGACAGGGGGAGTAGGGATATGAAGAAGCCGGCGAGAGCACTGTGATGGAAGTCAGACCAGATACACTGGTGGACAGTCTTACACTATGGCAGCCAACCTACATGGGCGTTGGGTTGCCAAAGGTCTTGCGCAGGTCGCCCTTGACGACATTCTGCGGTGACAGATAGAGCTTCTCGAAGAGCTCGGGGGACATGGAGATGGAGCCGGCGGTACGCATGCGGCGCAAGGCCTCGTCCCGAGTGGCATTCTTATCGAGATGTTCATCTGAGGGATGCATGAGACCGCCATCGTAGGCGGTATCGGCGGGCTCCTCGTGCTTGTGGTCCATGGTGATGGCAGTGACGGTTTCAAAATTGCAATATTCTGCGGCTGCTCAGGAGCTGGGAGGAAAAAAACGAGACGAAAAAGAGGAAAGCAGCGAGGGACGGGAGCTTCAAGTACAGCAAGGACAGCAAGGAAGGACAGGGCCACGAGAGACGGAAGCTCAACGTATGCGCCTCATGACAGTCTTAAGACCGACGCAGTGAACGCACATTGCACATCTAACGCCGACGACTACTCCCTATAGGACGAGAACAACACGATGCCGCCAATCCTGACGGACTTGGGGATGTCTAGATCGGACGGCAGGGCCACGAAGAAGCACTCGGACCGTCAGGGGGAGACGCGGTAGTGTGAGGAACCCGACAGTGAGCTGCAGCTACGCAAGACAACAGACCTCCCTTCTGCCGAGTGGAAGGCCTAGTCACCGGCCTGGCCAACCCCCCGACGAGTGTTGTCATCGGGTGAAGAAAAAAGAACGGCAAGACTAGACCATGGGGGAGCTATGGCCCTTCGAGATTGGTAAGAATAGGAGGTTATCCATCCCTAGCGAAGCATGGCCTAGCCTGCTTCTTCGAAGGGCGGGGTGCGGGGAAATCTGGGGTTTGTAGGGCGGCATAGCAGTGAACTGGCAGACTGACGGATCGTGGCAGAGCGCTAAAGGCCGGATTGTTGGGTAGTGCTCTCAGCCGCAGTAGGGGAGGCACGTTGTTGGCTGACATTGTGCGGGGAAGACGGCTGGACGGAGCTTATGAAGGCCGAGTTGGGGGTTCGAGAGCATCAAGTGGGCTGATGATGGAACGAAGTTGCTGCTTGTGTTGGGGAAACCGCAGCGAACGATGAGCATATCCGAGGCATGGGGGGATCATGGTCATGTCCGAGGCATGGGGGGATCATGGCCAAGTCACAAAGCATGTGCGGACATGAGACGGCTAGCGTTGCGATGCGCCTCTCCGCAACGCCCATGCGGAGGTCACATTGACTAGCTTGGTGCCTCGTCGCCTACGATGAGTTGGTTTGTCGCCTGTCTGAATGCATCTGCTTGTCCGCTGACTGGTTGGTTCTCTCCCGAGGCGCCTATCCGGCTCACCACTTGCCGAGGGTCAGATCGGGTCACCACGTACCAGCGGTGACATTCGAAGATCATTCCTACGCCTCACAGTTTACCAGCCGCTTTCAAAGCCCGTTCGCCGTCGACGAGCACACACCACCCTTCGTGGCCACGTCCACCATCCCCCGCAACGACGGCGTTAAAGGCCCCCTCCTCGCGCGCGTATGCAATGACGGCGTCGTCGAAACTGCCGGGCTGCAGCCAGACGGCGGGGATGCCCAGCTCGCGGGCCTCCTTTAGGACCTTGAGCGTCGCGGCAGGTGGGGTGATGATGGACACCGAAGTCTCTTTGGGCCTGGGCAACGCCGAGAGGTTGGGTACGGCGGCATGCTCCTGGCCGAGCGCCGTCACCGTGGCGGCCGTGGGGTTGACAGGCGTGGCGGCGATGGACTGGGCGTGATACCAAGCGAAGACTGCGCGCCGTTAGGTCGGACTGACTATCAATGTTTTGACGCGACACAGGTAGACGGGAGGTGCAAGAAGGACATGAGATGATGGAGGCGAGGAACAGGACAGCAAAGTTTCAATAAGGTAGAGCTCACTCTTGTGACCAAACTTGGCCGGATTGGAGCTGGCGCCGACCACGGCGAACAGAGGAGAAGAGAAGAAGATGCGAGCGGCGGCCTCGGTCGACATGTTGGATATCTGTTGATCGTTCGGACAGTCTGATTCAAGTCGTGTGGGAGAGTCAAAAAGCTCGGGGACACGGAGAGGGGCTCGGGCGGAGTTGAGCAGCGACAAGACGGAAGCTCGGCGCTCCATGGCGTCACCGGCCAATTGAGGAGTGCAGAGTCAACAAAGCGGAGAGACGGCGGCGTTAAAGCCGAAGCCAGACGAGGCAATGCGAAGGCCAATCCGACCTTGGACGACTTGACTGACCGAAGCGAGGGAGGACGGACACTGATGATGACGAAGCCTAATGCCGACTCGCTGTTTGGTCCATTGGTGAATGTTCGACAGGGCTCTTTCAATCCATCGACTTGGGCCATCGACTTGGGCCTCTCGTTCGAGTGACCACCATTGACTAGACTGCGTTTCGCAAACAGCAACACCGCTCGGGCTTGACAGCATGTCAGTATTTGCGTAGGACTCGTCTTCATGCCAACCCATATAGCTGAGCTGAGCTGACGCTGCCGCAGACGCTCAACCTTCTCTGCAGCGGGCTATGCGGCCTTTCGCCCAGCGTACCCTCCCTCTCTGTTCCGCACGGTTCTCGCCTACCATCGAGCGCCATCGGCCGTAGGCACGCTGCTGGACCTGGGCTGCGGCCATGGGCTCATTGCGCGGGCGCTGAGCCCCGAATTCGGCCGTGTCGTCGCGATTGACCCCAGCGGCGGCATGGTCCAGCAGGCATCGAAACTGACAGACGACCCCAAGATCACGTTCCGCCAGGCCAGCTCGGAGGATCTGTCTTTTGTGGCGGACGCCTCTGTAGATCTCGTCGTCGCGGGCCAGGCATCACACTGGTTCGACTACACAAGGGCCTGGCCCGAGCTGGCACGCGTCGTCCGAAGCGGCGGGTCCCTCGCCTTCTGGGGCTACAAAGACAACATCCTCCTTGGCTTCCCAGAGGTCAACCAGATCCTCGAGGATGCGTGCTACGGAGAGGACGAGGTGGCGCCGGGCATGGAGAGCATGGCGACGTACTGGGAGAAGCCGGGCCGGGACATTCTGCGCAACTCATTACGGGCTGTGGTGCCGCCGCCGGCAGACTGGACAGACATTCAGAGAGTGGTGTTTGACCCGAATCGGAAGACGTCCAGCATCGCACCAGAGGACGAGGACAGAGCGTGGCTGCACAAGAGGCTCAAGCTGGGCGAGTTTGAGGGCTATCTTCGGACGTTTAGCGCGTTCAGCGGGTGACGGGATGCGCACCCCGCGTCAAAGAGCCGTGCAGAGGGTGGACGGGGGGACGTCGTCGATGTCCTCTTCGACAAGATGATCGAGGCTGTACCAGCATGGAAGGCCAAGGGCGAGGCATGGAGAGAAGTCGAGGTTGATGCCGTTTGGGGCACTGTCATCATCCTGGCGAAGCGGGCGTAGACGAGCACGGGACTGGTTGGTGCCGCAAGCGAAAGGCCGTTACGTAGGTTGCCGATGGTGTGCAGTACGATATACACATGATATGAAAGCAGCGGTGAACAGAGGATGCACATCTTCCAGACATTTTGTGTGTCCTTCTCACCTGCCGCTTGGTGGAGAGGCGAGGAGAGGCGAGGAGAGGCGAGGCAGGGCTGCGTCAACAAGTCTGCTGAGGTAAGCCAGACGGCTTGCCCTTTCGCCGTCGTGATTGGGTGCATCGTCGGTTGCCCCGTCAGGTTTCAGGGGTGTGTGTCTGTCAGAGGAGCCCCTCCCCGCTCTCAGTGCACACTTTCACAGTTGGCAGGCCCTACAGCCAGTACATACAGCGGGAAGTACAGCGTACACAGCGTACACAGCGTACATAGTAGGATGCTTTTTTTGTGTTTTGTGTTCGGGTCAAGCCATGACCAGACCGCCTGCCAGGGGGGAGGGGGGAGGGGGCATAAAGTCAAAGGAAACGAAAAAGAGTTCCGAGCGTCAGGGAGAGCGAGGAAACCTATAAGAAACATCATCATCGTTCACCCTCTGTCCAGTTTGACCGCTTCTCGATACCCTCTCTCTCTTTTTACCACGACGCGGCAATCCCATCATCATGGTAAGTCTTCCATGTTGTTTGTGTACCACGCAGCCGCCCCTCCCAGGAAGTAAACAAACACATGCCACTTCCCACTAGAACCCACCCACCTTTTAGCGCTGGCGGCGGCTGTTTTGTCCACCCGCCAACGGGAGGGCGAGCAGCAAGTGGTAGCAGCAGCAGCAGCAGCAGCAGCAGCAGCACGCACTGTTGACGGTCGCGGCTCCCTCTGACGCCGGCGCTGGTGTGGTGCTGGGCTCATTTGAATTGACGTGCCCCGAATGGCGTGCGCATTTTCATCCCGGCTTCTTCTCCCCCCTCTTGCCGTCCACACCAACACAGCATTTCCTGCACCAATCTGCGTACCCATAGCCACATACCTCCTCCCAAAAAAGCACACACCAAAACCACGAGCAACATGTCTAACTACGACGCCCAGGCATCCACCAACTACAAGGAGGCCTTCTCCCTGTTCGACAAGCGCGGCAACGGCCGCGTCGCCCTCGAGTCCCTCGGCGACCTGCTGCGCGCCTGCGGCCAGAACCCCACGCTCTCCGAGATCCACGACCTCGAGAAGAACGTCGGCGGCGAGTTCGACTTTGAGACGTTCCAGCGCGTCCTCAACCGCCCCGGCGGCTTCCGCGACCCCGGCGAGCCCGACGAGTACTGCCGCGGCTTCCAGGTCTTTGACAAGGACATGACGGGCTTCATCGGCGTCGGCCAGCTCAAGTACATCCTGACGAACCTCGGCGAGAAGATGACGGACGAGGAGGTCGACGAGCTGCTCAAGGCTGTGGACACGAGCTCGGGACAGGTCAACTACACTGGTATGTCTCGCCTTTTTGTGTGCTTCTTGTTATTTTGTGTTATTTTCTGTTTGCTTTCTGTTTTATTTTCTGTTTTATTTTCTGTTATACTTTCTGTTTCAATGTCCGTTGTATCTTCTGTTGTATTCCCTGTTTTCCTTCTCCTCCGACTCTCGTTTGCGAATCTATCCCCGCCCCTCATGCGACCCAACTAACGTCCACAGATCTCGTTCGGACCATCCTCGCCAACTAGCCGGCCACCGACAAGGCGGAAAGACCGGTTTACACCGAGAAACAGACGACGAGGCGAACCAACATGAGCATGAAATTACAACTGCATGACAGAGGAATTATGGCGTTGCGCGTTCTTTTTTCTTTTTTATCGTTACGAACTGCAGTAGACAGTACGGGTTGGGTACAGGATTGATTCCAGTGGCTTCGGCGAGGTGCCGTGCGCTGCTCTGGCGCGTGTGTACGATTTGCCCAGGGCTGGTTTCTAGCAGGTTGCGAGGGGCGAGATGGAATGAATACATCTTGCGCTTTGAGCATGAATCTTGTCCCTTTCGTGTTGCAGCATACGTCAGTATGGGCTGGTACTCTCCTGTGACTGGTACTTTCCTGTGCCCTATGCCCAGCGCGTTGTTGCGTTTGACACTTTTCTACCTGTGGGAGCATCCATCCTCATCTAGATATCCTCACCTTACCTACCAGGTGGAAGGTAAGCAATAAGGTACCTCAGTACCTTACCCTCATCTTAGGTAAGTAGGTACCTTAAGGTATCAGGCAGCTAAGGTACCTAAGGGTGTCAGATGCCCCGCAGACCCCGAGTCCGCCAAGCCCCTGCAGCTCTGCAGCCCGCGCCGAGGGAACCCACTGAGAGGGGAGCTCCCCAAGGCACCCCTGATCTGGCCTCTTTACGTTGTCGACTTGGACTGACAACAGCTAGTCCCTTGCGCCTCGCATCTGCTCCCGCCCATCGACGCATCTCCTCCCGCATCGACGCATCGCCTTCTGCATCTCCAAGACAGCACGTCCATTGCCTTCCTGTGCTTCACCGCCTGCCCCTCGATCGGTGCCGCTGCCTCTGTCACTGCCGCCCCGCCAGACCACACCCACCTGCATCACCATCAACGCCCGCCCCCCGACTTCATCCTTCCGCAGCAGGCTACAGCAGGCACATCACCTGCACTTCCACGCATCAGCCGCTCGTGGAGTGGCACGCCTTCGCCGCCATCCCGGAGCCCAGCGGCAAGGGCTTCAGCATCGTCGTCTCCAGGGCGGGCGACTGGACGAAGCGCATCATCGAGAACCCGCCGACGTCCATCTGGACCCGCGGCACGCCGGCCTCGGGCGTCCTCGCCGTCGCGCCCCTTTTCAAGAAGATGGTCCTCGTCAGCACCGGCTCCGGCATCGGCCCCTGCCTGCCCGTGCTCATGGAGCGGCGCGTCCCCGCCCGTGTCCTCTGGAGCACCAAGAACCCCCTCAGCACCTACGGCCAGGGCATCATGGATACCATCCTCGCGGCCGACCCCGACGCGCTCATCTGGGACACGGACGAGCGCGGACGGCCGGACCTCGTCAAGCTTGCGTACCA
>NW_009276923.1:398766-471815 GCF_000150675.1 Verticillium dahliae VdLs.17 | reverse complement strand
CCTCCTCTTCATAGGCATCACCTTCATCCTGGCGACTCCACGAGCCCTCCCCCGCCTCTCCTCTCTCGCCAGCCAGCTTCGATTCTCCCCCGTGTCCTCCCAAAACCCTCTGTCTGCGACGGCCACCGCCAAACGTCCCCTGACCACCAGCACCATGGTGCCAGACAAGTACAAGTCGCCGCCCCAGGCGCCGCCCACCTTCACGGGCACCAAGGACTCCATCGTCGCCGACGCCAAGAAGATGTGCGCCAAGACCCGCGCCCTGCTCGACAAGATCTCGGCCGACGTCTCGGTCGACAAGGCCACCTTCCAGGACGTCATGGCCCCCATCATCAAGGACGAGAACGAGGCCGCCCTCGAGGGCAGGCTTCTGGGGTTCTACCAATACGTGGCCGCCGACGCCGAGCTGCGGACCGCCTCCACCGAGGCCGACAAGCTGATGGACGAGTTTGGTATCGAGTGTGCCATGCGTGAGGATATCTACAAGCTGGTCGATGCTACCTTTTCTCGCAAGGACGCGGAGAAGGACCTCGACCCCGAGGACCTGCGCCTGCTGGAGAAGGACCGGAAAGCCTACCTCAAGTTCGGTCTCGGCCTGCCCGCTGGTCCTCAGCGTGACCGCTTCAAGGAGATCAAGACCCGCCTCAGCCAGATCCAGATTGAATTCCAGAAGAACCTCAACGAAGAGGATGGCGGCATCTGGTTTACGCCCGAGGAGCTCGACGGCGTGCCCTCGGACGTCGTAGAGGGACTGGCCAAGGGCGAGGGCGAGAATGACGGCAAGGTCAAGCTGACCTTCAAGTACCCCGACCTGTTCCCGACCCTGAAATACGCCAAGAACCCCAAGACGCGCGAGAAGGTCTTCATCGAGAACGAGAACAAGTGCAACCAGAACGTCCCTCTCTTCGCCGAGGCCGTCACGCTGCGTGACGAGGCCGCGCGCATGCTCGGATACCCCAACCACGCCCAGCTCAAGATTGAGGACAAGATGGCCAAGTCGACCGATACAGTCGACGAGTTCCTCGGCGACCTGCGCGAGCGTCTGACGGCTGGTGGCGCCAAGGAGGTGGAGCACCTGCTCGAGTTGAAGAAGGCCGATGTCGAGGCTAGTGGCAAGTCCTACGATGGCAACTACTACCTCTGGGACCACAAGTTCTACGACCGTCTCATGATTGAGAAGGAGTACAGCATCGACGAGACCAAGGTGGCCGATTACTTCCCCATCACTTCGACCATTTCGGGCATGCTGAAGATCTTTGAGGAGCTTCTCGGTCTCGTGTTTGTGGAGCTGAAGGATGCGGACCGCGATGCCCTGAGCCCGACAGGCAAGGGCCAAGACATTGTGTGGCACGAGGATGTGGTTCTGTTCAGCGTTTGGGATGACGTGTCCGAGGGGTGACGGCTTCGTCGGCTACCTCTACCTCGACCTCCACCCGCGTCCCGGCAAGTACGGACACGCCGCCAACTTCAACCTGCAGCCGGGGTTCCTGCGCGAGGATGGATCGCGTCGCTACCCCGCCACGTCGCTGGTCTGCAACTTTAGCAAGCCCACGCCGAAGAAGCCGTCGCTGCTGAAGCACGATGAGGTCGTCACGCTGTTCCACGAGCTGGGCCACGGCATCCACGACCTTGCGGGCCGCACCAAGCACAGCCGATTCCACGGCACCAGCGTAGTCAGGGACTTTGTTGAGGCGCCGTCGCAGATGCTGGAGAACTGGTGCTGGACGCCCAGCGTGCTCACGTCGCTTTCCAGCCATTACGAGACGGGCGAGAAGATCCCCGACGACCTCGTCGAGAAGCTCATGTCGACGAAGCACGTCAACTCGGCCCTGTTCAACCTGCGCCAGCTGCACTTTGGCATCTTCGACATGGCGATCCACACGCCCAAGACGCACGAGGAAGCGAAGAACCTGAAGCTGTCGGAGCTCTACAACAATCTGCGCAGCGAGATTGCGGGCCTCAAGGGCCCCGAGGCCAAGGGCGAGAAGGGGTGAGTCTGACACGAGAATACGACTTGAGAGACTTGTGCTGACATGCATGTTCCAGCGGCAACGGCCAGGCGACATTCGGTCACCTCATTGGCGGCTACGACGCTGGCTACTACGGCTACCTGTATTCCGAGGTGTACTCGACTGACATGTTCCACTCCGTGTTCAAAGCGGACCCCATGAACGGCAAGGAGGGCCGTCGTTACCGTCACACGGTTCTGGAGAAGGGCGGCAGCCGGGACGAGATGGTGTCTCTGGAGGAGTTCCTCGGCCGCAAGCCCAGTACTGCAGCGTTCTACAAGGAGCTCGGTATCCCGATTTAATGCTGATGGGCTGGGGGGGCTTTGGCGTATGCGGCCGTATCCTTGCAAGAGGTGTATCCTACAGTGTCTAGACCTAGGAGCGGAAGAAGTCGATGAACGAAGCGGATGACCTTGTGCCAGAACAGGCGAATCATGGTGCCTTGCTGTCTGCCTAGGTACCTAAGATAGCTATTAATGTTCACTGACTAATATACATTGAGTTGTACCTGGGTAGGTATCTAAGTAGCCTGGTACGTACCTGGAAGTAGGGTGCACGGGCCATATGGTCTGCCCCACCGCTTGGAGACGGATGTAAACAAACGCGACACTCGCAACTACAATTGCAGGTCCAAACAGTAGCATCCGATCCTGGGGTCCAACTCGCCGTCTCCAGATTTCGTCCTTGCACCGCATTCCTGCCACGACATCAGTGCCAGTATTTTTTCCCCCTTGCTCCATCACCTTTTCCTAGAGATTTTGCCTCGCGACTTGATGGTGTCCATGACTTAATCCTCGGTTTCCTCACTGTCGCCTCCGCACGCGTCCCCCGACTGGCGCGTCTCATCATCGATCAATTGACTTCCCCCCCCCCCATCGCCGTACGCAAATCAAGTTCGATACATATACACACCGCGCTCGAAGAAGAGCGTCCCACGGTTCCAAAATGGCCACAGCGCTCGTGGCCCCCGAGTTCACTTTTGAAGGGCGAAAGGCCTCCTTCGAGAAGAAGGTCCCGGCCCCGAAGCGACGAGGCTCCGCGGCGACCAAGACGGCCAAGACGCTGACATGGCCGCACGCCAGGTTCCTCTCCCCCGAATCGGTAGGCCTCCATTGTGTACGGCCCCGTATATGGGATGTGTGCGTTTTCGCTGACCCCTCTGCGCCCCCGCAGCTCGCCCGCGCCGGCTTCAGCTGGCGCCCGCTCGACGGCAGCCCCGACAACGTGCAGTGCTTCCTGTGCAACAAGTCGCTCGACGGCTGGGAGGAGGGCGACGACCCGCTCGACGAACACGTCAAGCACGCGCCGCAGTGCGGCTGGGCCGTCTGCGCCGCCATTGAGGCGGGCTATGCCGGCTTTGTCAGCGAGGATCCCAACCTGCCGCGCATGCTCGAGGCGGGCAAGGCGACGTTTGCCGGGCTGTGGCCGCATGATGGCAAGAGGGGGTGGAAGTGCAAGACGAAACAGGTTGGTTGCTGCCCTTTTTTCTGCTTGCTTGCTTGCTTGCTTGCTTGCTTGCTTGCTTGCTTGCTTGCTTGCTTGCTTGCTTGCTTGCTTGCTTGCTTGCTTGCTTTCTCTGGGAAGCAAAGGCTGACGATTTGGTGTAGCTTGCTGAGGCTGGCTGGAAGTGGACGCCCATGGCTGAGTATGATGACATGGCTACGTGTGCGTACTGCGAGCTGGCGCTTGACGGGTGGGAGCAAGGGGATAAGCCACTGTGAGTTTGGATTCTTCTGGTTGACCGCCGGCTTCAACGCTTTGCTGACTTGCTGCTTTCCACAGAGACGAACACATGAGCCGGTCGCCCGACTGTCCGTTCTTTGCCCTCCTCGAGGAGCACGCTGACAAGCGCAAGGCCTCCAAGGCGAAGAGCGCGCGAGGCTCCAAGGTTTCGCGCGCCTCGGTCCAGTCGGTCGCGACGACGGTCGAGGAGGTGTCCTCCATAGCCGACGACATGCCCGCCGAGTACGACGACAGCATCATGACGACTGCCTCCGCGACGAACAAGAAGGGCGGACGGGCAAAGAAGACGACAACGGCTACAACGGCCAAGGCACGAAAGACGAAGACCAAGAAGGAACAATCAGTAGAAGCACAGGATGTGGACTCTGGGATCGAGGAGGACATGCCGCCACCGCCAGCGAAGCCTGTTCGTGGGCGTAAACGCGCTAGTGACGCGCTCGACGACTCCATCATGACGAATGCTGAAGCTCCGGCACCCAAGAAGCGGGCCACGAAAATCCGCGCTAGCAACGCTACAGATGCCTCGGTCGTGGAACCTGCCTCGGTCGATATCGAAGTGGACGATGCGCCGCAGCCCAAGACCAAGGGTCGCAAGACGGCCCGGGGATCGAACGCCAAGAGCACGAGGAAGGTTTCCAGCGCATCGGTCAAATCAACTGGTTCTATGGCTTCTGCCCAAGCCGCGCCAGGGGCTTTCCCTGACGACGACGAGATCGACCGTCAGCTGGAGGCCGACCTTGAACGACCCCTCACAGACGAAGAGGACATGGTGCAAGATGCCGACACGGAGCAAAACGACACAGGAACGACCCAGCCGGAGACCCATGCTACAGAGCCAAATGTGAAGGCGAAGAACGAGTCTACGACTGGCGAGAGCTCCAAGCTTTGGTTCGATCCCTACCCAAAAGTTGACGACGCAGATGTCGAGGAGGACTTGCGAAGGCTCGAAGAACAGGTGGCCGCTGAGCAGCAGGCGGCGGTGGAGGAGGAAGACGCCTCGCTTGAGGTGCCTAAGAAGGGCCGCAAGGCGGCAGGCACACGCAAAGTCTCCAAGACCAAAGCCCAGAAGACGAAGGAAGCAAAGGAAGCAAAGGCTGCGGCGGAGGCTGCAGCGGAGGCAGAACTGGCAAAGCAACAAGCACAAAAGCCGTCGAGCCCGGAGCCCGAGGAAGATCTCGAAGAGCACGACGAGAGCGTCGGAACCGTTGTCACTGGTAACAGTCAGACGCGGTCCAGTGATGTGCGGCCCTCAAAGCGCTCGATTGCTTCGCGATTGTCTCTGGCTGCTGACGAGCCTGATGAGCTGTCGTATCATGAGGCGGGAAGTGCTGCCGAAGAGGCTGTGGACGACGTGCTTGCGGATGCGGAAGAGGACATCATTATTCCTGAATTCCCCGACATACCCGCAGCTCGGCAGTCGCTTGCTTCGCGCCACGAAACACCAGAACCTGTGGCAACAACTGCAAAGCGAGCATCCTCGTCGCCGGCACCAGCAGATCAAGAGAATGAGGCACCTGCACCGACCCCTTCTTCGCCTGCACCCCCTTCATCGATTCCCCGGCACCTGCAGCCGCCGTCTACTCCGCGACACCAGGCTTCACCGGCGCAGTCGGCGCGCCAGCCAGCCGTCTCGCCGTCTCCCTCCCCTCAGCCGTCCGACGCCGAAAACCAACCTCCGTCGGCCAGGCCGGCTACTGTCAAGCGCGTCGCCCTCGCGCCTGTGGCCGCCACACCAATGCGTCACGGATCACCCTCGAAGCGAAACGTTGTCGCTGGTCTCCGCAGCACGACGCCCTGGACAGCCG
The DNA here is from genome assembly GCF_000150675.1 of Verticillium dahliae VdLs.17. Classification (NCBI taxonomy): domain Eukaryota; kingdom Fungi; phylum Ascomycota; class Sordariomycetes; order Glomerellales; family Plectosphaerellaceae; genus Verticillium; species Verticillium dahliae. Next base: position 466,258 of record NW_009276923.1, on the reverse strand, counting down.
TGGACGTCGACAATATCTTATCCTCACCGCAGAAGGGCGGCAACAGCAACGGCGACAAGGAGAATGGGACCGACCGGTTCCTGGCGCACGGCGCCGAGCTCACGAGCCCAGAGAAGCGCATGACGGTCGAGGAGTGGATCTACCACAACGCAGAGAAGGCCGAGGCCAAGCTCAAGCACGAGTGCGAGGTCATGGTGAGCCGGTTCGAGAGCGAGGGCACACGAGCGATGGGTGTGCTCGAGGGCATGATTGTAGACTGAGCGGACGGACACTGGGGCGTTTGTGGATCGGGTCAAGATTCGGGGAACATTTGTATGTGACAATGTCGGCTTCTGGGTACGGGACACGGGACGGTACAATTCGGCATGGACTGGCTTTGGGGATGCTGCTCTTGGTTGAGCTGGCGTGGTGGCACCCGACTGATGATTATGAAAGCCATGATACAAGGATGGCAATCCATTTTTCCAATGGAGGAGCATTCGATCACCTTTGAAGTCTGCACACCACTTTGGGACAACCGAACTTGTTTATAATCAGTACTGTCGTCGGAGGAAGTCGACTGCGGTTGTAAAGTCGAGTCTACCGGGAATAACAGGGATTACAAGTGGGAATGGTAACTTGTCCCCGTATTGACAAGTTGCCATTTTGGGTAAAGCACAGGAGACTATGAGCCTCGGCCCTGGATTTCTCCATGATCTATCAACGGGAGGGGTCAACTGTCGGGATCTCAGCATTCTGGCTACCGGGGGCACTGCACTGCGTTCCAACCCGGCGAGACTGACGACAAGAGGCGACAGACATCTTCAGACTTGGCAGCACGTAATAAAGACTTTGGTCGAGAGGACATCGTGGTACAGATTTAACGAAAGAACTCATAAAGTAGAGCTCAATTCTCCTCTCGCCAGCTCAGCCTTGACGACTTGATCGGTTCATCAACATGGCATGCTTCGATGAGTACATCTCGGCTGGTGTCCACGACGGCATCCTGCCGGGGGCTATCCTCTACGCGATAGACAAGTCAGGTATGGCGATTAGCGATGGCATTGGCAGTCGATCTGTTGCTATCGAGCGAGATCCAGTCACTTACACAGCGGGCTGAACAGGGAAATTCAACTATTCCAACATTCTGAGCCCCAATTCGCCGTCTCACATAGCTCAATTGAAGCCCTCAAGCACGCTGTGGCTCGCGTCGGCCACAAAGCTCATCACCACGATTGGCATCCTCCAGCTCGTGGAGCGCGGGGTCGTGACCCTCGACGAAGACGTGTCCTCCCACATCCCCATCCTCGCTTCTCAGCAGGTCCTCACGGGCTTCCCATCGCCCGACCGAAAAGCGCAGCCTGTCTTTGCACCCCGCGCGAATCCAATCACCCTCCGCCTCCTCCTCACGCACGCGGCCGGCACAACGTACAACTTTCTCTCGCCTGACATCCAGCGCTGGCAGTCCCTCCACAAGATCCCGCCCCTGTCCGGCGCCAACGTCGACGAGCGCTTCGCCTTCCCGCTCCTCTTCCAGCCGGGCGAGGGCTTCAGCTACGGCAGCGCCGTCGACTGGGCCGGCCGCGTCCTCGAGTCCCTCACAGGCACCTCCCTGCAGGCCTACCTCGACCGCCACGTCTTCGCGCCCCTCAGCCTCACGTCCTTCACCTTCCGCGAGTCCCGCGTCCTCGACGACGGCTCCCTCTGGCCGCTGAGCGTGCGCGACCTCGCCGCCGGCGCGGCCCGCCCCTACACGGGCCCGCACCTCAACGCCGGCCTCGACCCGGGCGCCGCGCTCGGCGGCCAGGGGCTCTACGGGCGGCTCGACGAGTATCTCGAGATTCTGCGCTCGCTGCTCGTCGACGACGGCAGGCTCCTGCGGCCCGCGACGGCGGCGCACATGTTCAGGCCGCAGCTGGGCGGCGCGGCGCGGGCGGCGCTCGACCGAGCCATGGAGGATCCGTCGTGGGCCGTGGGGGATTTCCCCGCGACGGGCGAGTATGACTGGGGGCTTGGGGGCTTGCTCATTGACGGGCATGCGCATGCGCATCGGAGGAAGGGGGCGCTGATGTGGTCTGGCGCGGCCAACATTTTCTGGGTGAGTGCCATCTTTCGTCACGCTGCGAGCTGTGGCGTACGTTTTGTGAGGACCAGCTGACATTTTGGGTGAACTGTTTAGTGGATTGACCGCGAGGCTGGCGTTGCTGGTCTGTTTGGCACGCAGATCATGCCGGCTGCTGAGCCCGTTACGGAGCAGTACATCAAGGCTTTTGAGGATGAGATGTATTCGAGGGTCGAGGCTTTGACGAGCGAGTCCAAGCTGAAAACTCGGCTGTGATGGCGTATTGGGCTATCGTCGAGTTGTCGATCGGTATCGGCGGTGACTCCATGTTGGAGCACGGTGGGCTGGATCCTCCTCGGTGGCATGGCGATGATATCAAGTCGTGGGAGCGCGGCAGTATAGCATGACGTGAAATTAAGAATCGAGAGAAGAGTTGCGAAATCATGTCATGAACCTGGCGTGACTATTGCGACTCATCAAGGAGGATACGAGGATGCTCTTATCTTGATTCGGGCTGCCATCAAGAAGTGGCATGACCGTACGACTGATGACGGCGATCACCTATCGTGCCATGCCGAATCATGTCCGATGACCAAAATCAGATCGCAACGCCTCGAGATTCGTCAACGCAGGTTTACGCGTTCAAGGTTCATTTAGCGTCCGACAATGTGCGCCCGCTGAGCCGCATGTCACCATCGACACCATCCCAGATCGGCACTTGAGCCGTCGGCCTTAAGCAGGTCATCGACGTGACCAATGGACAATTGAGCTGGCGACCGCCATTTCATCCATCAAACATCAACTCGATACGTCAACGGATGCGCTGGCTAGACCCCGGCGCATCGATGTAACCTGACATTGACGCCGCCGTTCCATCTTCGTCGGTAGATTGTACGATTTACCTCTCTGCAAGTGGCCCGAGGCCAAGTCGGACCGGCCGGAACCGATAAATAGACTAGCGACAGCACCTCATTCAGCCGGGATACTGAACAACAAGCTTCTTTCCCATGATTTTTGTTCCTATTTCACCTTCATCACCATGTCTTGTCGAACTATCGACTCGTTACCCAACGAGGTTCGCTACTTCCTCTCATCCAACATGATGATGTGACAACTGATCGATGGTTCCTCAGATCCTCGACGCCCTCCTAGCACCCCTTCCTGCACGCACCCTCGCGACCGCTGCTCTCGTCTCACGCCGCTTTCACGAAGCAGCCTCAGCCTGCCTCCGCGTCCGTCTCCTGCAGACCGCCGCCCTCGGCACCCGCGAGCTCGTTCTCGAATGCCACGCCCCGAGCGAGCGACGCGCCCCCAGCACGTCCTGCCGATCGTCCGGCATGGGGCCGCTCGTCGGCGACGCCAGGCTCGGCGGCTGGTACTCACGTTTCGGCTTCGAGGAGACGCCCGAGAGGGAAGTCCTCCTCGATGAAGACGAGCTGTTCGCGCAGCTCTGCGTCGGCGTCAGTGTCGTGCAGCGGGGCCCCGCACGGGGCCTGTTCATGAGCTACACCGGCGTCGGCGACGGCGTGCTGAGGGTTTGGCGCACGTGGCTGAGCGATGCTGCTGCAGGCAGAGGGGACGTTTTATGGGCTGATCCTTGGAAGAGCGTCGGCTTGCGGTTCGCTGTTGAGCCGATGGTGCTGCAGGAGCCTGTCGGGGCGCTTCCGAGACGGCGGCCGGTTAGCGACGAGCCGGCCGTCAAGTACCGACTGCGACTTGAGGGTGAGTTACGCTATCTTGATACATGGTCATGTCACAGCATGGACTAACCTGCCTAGAATTGCTTGTCCGGACCACGCAGGTGTTGTTGGCGCTGGACAAGGCGACGGCGCAAGACGGCGCACAAACAGGTAAAGCCATCATCATCACCTCTTACTAGGGACCCGTATCCTCTCCGACGACGTCGCCAGGCGACCGGGGCAAGACCGGCCCACTAGCTAGCCGGGGCTGATTCGGATTTCTTTCGTTACTTTTGCGTTCTAACCCTTTGGCAGCAGGTCTTCATCTGAAGGCCGCAGGTGGATGCAGTGTGCCTGTTCAGATGGTCTGCCTTCCATTTCAGGAGCAGAAGCCATTACAGCGACCTCCAATGGCGGCCGTGTAACGACATCTTTCATGAAGCGTGCGCGTTCTATCTTTCAATGTAATTCGGGTTATGGGGATTGGAATACAGGAAGTTGAGATCGCCGGAAAGACGACAGGAAGAAATATCATAGAGACAGGATACAAAGACATCTCCTTGAGCTTTTTACACTTTACTATCACATTTGAGATAGATAGAACTATTTGACTTTACACAGGCCGTTGCAAGTAGGGGTGTCTCTTCATCAAAAGGTCTACGCTGGTTTGCATGCACATGCAGGTCATTGATGAGGATACCCGTCCATTACGCCAGAAGACGATGAGGAGAGCTTTAGGCAACAACTACCGGTGGCACAGAACAAAATGATCGCAGTTACTGGTCATCGCTCTAATGTACATTATTGTTCACAAGAGATGAATGCTCGTAGGCTCCCACCGTGTACCGCTCCGGAGTATTGGTGAGAATCTTCGCTGAGTCTTCCAGCCGGCCGGCTGGCCACGAGTCCTTACGACCTGCAGGTGGCCCGTTCAGAGACGCACAAGTGAGGCACGGCAGGGCTGACAGACATGCCCGTGTGACTGTAATCGTGAGTAGCACATGCGCCATTTTCTCGTGTCTCTAAGATCAGGCTGGCCTGCAACCCCCCTCGGCAAACCATTGAAGGACGCACCAACCTGCCACTCATTCCTGTCTGTTCGATCACAGCGAGCCGGCAGCTGCCTGGCTCCAGACATCATGAGCCTCGAACATATGATCAAGATACTGGTGCTCCATCCTCACCATGGAAAGCCCGAAAGTCCCATTGAATGCGTTGCAACGTCGGTTTTGCTCTCCGAGAGCCCAGTGTACGAGGCGCTGTCTTATGTCTGGGGCACTCAGAAGACGCTGACGAATGTCTTGGTTTCTGGCGCTCCCGTCGCCGTGACCCAGAATCTCGAAACAGCTCTTCGCAAGCTCCGCCTGCCCGACCTCGATCGGTGCCTCTGGATCGATCAGCTCTGCATTGACCAACATGACCCAAAAGAGAAGGCTATCCAGGTGCGACTCATGAGGACCATATACTCAAAGTGCACTCGATGCATAGTCTGGCTTGGCGAAATACCACACCCACTCAGCCATGAGGACGCCGACGCCGCCATAGATATCATCCGCTACATGGCTGCCGTCTACGAAGCCGGTACCGAAGAAGGCGTGCACTACCCTCCCACACTGCTGGCCAAACCACGCTTCAACGAAGCTGTTCAGTTTTTGAGATTCTTTACGCGGCAGGATAATGCCTGGTGGACAAGAGTATGGACGCTTCAAGAAGTGGCACTGCCCCCTTCCGTTGATCTCCTTTGGGGCTCCATCTGTGTGTCCTGGGACGTTATCCTCCAGGCCAAGGACCTTGCTGTAACGAAAGGCCTGCCCGCGGCGCTTCCGCCTGTCGACGACATGCTGCCGCTCCACTACTTTGTCACGAATGTGGCGTGGGTCGACGGCGCGCGTCAGAGGTTGGATGGTCCGTTCGACACGGTTCACAAGTGGCGGTGGAGGGGCGCGACAGACAAGCGAGATAAGATTTACGGGCTGTTGGGCCTGATCAATCCCGACATACTGCCCATTACGGAAGCGTGCAACTATGAGGTGCCGGCTTCCGAGGTCTTTGCCGTTGCGACCCTTGAACTCATTGTAGCTGAGCAGAGCCTTCGCCCCATGGTTGCGTGTTCGCGCGTCGAGGCGGAAAATGCGACGCCCGACATTCCTCGCTGGGCGTTGGACTTGGGGAATTTGCCCATGTACAACACCAACTGGGGTCCCGTTCACTGCTTCCCTGTCTACAACGCTTGCGGCGGAGCGAAGGTCAGCATCGACGAGATGAAGTCACTGGCAGCCCGCCGGTCCAGGATCCTGGAAATCGGTGGATGGTATGTTGATACCATTGACCTTGTCGGTGACAAGATTCTCATCGATGAGCATAAGCACGGCCACGAGAACCCTGTCATACGAGAAAAGGTCCGCCAATGGAAGACCGTCGCCGAGTCGAGTTCAGCTTTTCAAGAAAGCTACTTCAAGGCGGCAGAGGGAAAGCCAAGCAAGCTTGACGAGACTTTTGCCCGTGTACTACTTGGCGACTGGGTCCGGGACCACGATCAGACTGCCCTGAGAGAAGCAACATTACCGGACGTGGAGGATGCCCTGCGATTCTGTAATACCGGTGAACTAAGCATGGATATGCGCAACACGATCCTGCGCCTGGCAGCGAATCAAGTCTTCTTCGTCACGATGAAAGGCTGCATGGGAATGGGTCCTCTGGATTCCCAACCTGGCGATGAGGTGTGGGTGCTCGAGGGGGGAAATTACCCCTTTATCCTGAAGCCAAAGCTAGAACCGACGGACAAGGACTTTGTCGGCAGTGGCTATGTTCAGGGCGTAATGAAAGGCGAGCTTTTCGCCCATGATGATCAGAGCGAGCTTAAGCAGCGGTTGTGTATTTATTGATTGCCCTGCGGCGTGCGTATCAGTCTGGGCAGGGAAACCCCCTTTTTAGTGCACGGCCGGTTTCTCGCCCCCTTATCTCACACATCAAGTCGCCAGACCTTTGAGGTCCTCCAACTGAACTTTTAAGGCTTGTCAACAGATGATTCTCAATTTGCGTGTCGGGTATGAGACAGCTTCCACCAAAGCCGTCGTTTGATTGAGAGGCGCTGCTCGCGATATATACCTGTCGACCAGTATCGATGTTTGGGGTACCGGGTGACCTATGGCACCGACGGCGCAACTTCCCATGAGATACTTGAGAGACTGCTTCAAAGCCTGTTCAATTGCAATGAGCGAGTCTTGAAAAGAGACATCGGCTTTCTTCAGAAGAGGAAGTTCCCTTTTAAACACATACCCAACTCGAAAATCATAATGAAAGTGGTGTCAAGAGTATGTATTAATTGAAATTACTTATAGAGCTCATCTCGATGATACTATATCGCAGGAAGCAAGCGTATGTGCGGCTTTTGTCCATCATGTGTACACGCGAAATCGCTTTTTACAGCTCAAGGATGCCCACACCGGCAACAGTGTTCTCATCAGCAGCCTGGACAGTGTTACCGTCAGCAGTGCTGAGGATGACGTAGACCTGGCCAGCGGGACCGGCCTTGCCGTCCTTGCCCTGGGGGATGTAGTGAAGGACGTACTGGAGAAAACGTACGTCAGCAATGGTGTCAAGTGATAGGCATGGCATAAGGAGGACTCACGTCGTCGCCGTTGCGAGAAAGGCAGCCGTAGTAGGTGTCGAGGCCAGAGTAGAAGACGGCAGAGACCTTCTGTCCGTACTTGACGAGACCCTCCTTCTCAGCGGCGGCGGCAGCGCCGGGGAAGACGAGGCCGTGGCCAGCCTTGACGACAGACAGAGAGGGGAAGGCGCGGAAGGGGAGCTCAGGCGTGCCGGGAGCGAAACTGGCGACAAACTGGGCAGCGAGAGAGAAAACCTGGTTGAAGTTGAGGGGGGTGTCGAACGGGGTGGGGAAGGGCTTCTGGCCGATGGCGTTGCGGATGTAGGCCGCGTGGCGAGCCTCGACGGTCAGAATGGCGCCGGCAGCGGTCACGTAAGCCTTGTCGGCGATGACAGCGGCAGCGCCGAGGTAGGCCGAAACACCGACACCCTCGAGAATGGCAGAGAGGCCGAGGAAGGACTTGGCATCTGTGGAAGGGAAAGCAAAGGTGGGCTCGGGGATGGCCTTGTCACCGAGGGCGCCGGCGAGGAAGTCAACGTGTGTCTTCTCATCAGAGTAGATGGTCTGAAGATTCTCGTAGAGGTTGGCATCCAGACCGGCACCAGTAAGCTCCTCCTTGGTGTAGTTGGCCAGGCCCTGCTCGTAGAACTTGCGCTCAAGGAACTCGAGCGTAAGGGCGTAGTTGAGGATATCAATGTCACCTCCGGGGAGAGGGTCGTAGTTATCCTTCTTGACCAGAGGGACGCCGAGAACAGAGCCAGCCGTGGAGGCGGCGAGGAGGAAGGTAGAAGTACGCATGTTGACTGATATTCGAGTGGGGGTGAAAAGAGTGTAGACTGGGTTGTATTAGGGGGTATAGTAAGTATGAGCAAAGTGGTGGATGTTGAAGCTATCCTGAGTATCTCTGTAGGTCCAAGCAACGCTCTTATATACCCTCACGGGGTCAGACAGACAAGCTGCTGGAGATTCTGCCGTAAACCACCGTAACCTCACTTCAAGCAAGTCTGATGTGATCATAGACAAGTCTCAGGCTCGGATGCCATCTTGACTGGAAGATGGGGTCCGGATGGCATTTCTCCCTTGCGCTATCGATGATCGACTTATCAAGACAAGGGCAATGAAGGATACGCCAAGACCACTCCGGCTGGAGGATAGGGCGGAGGCCTGCGCTACACCTGGCAAGTAACGTGCCCCTCGACTCTCGCGATGTAGCTAGGGACGCCGGGGAGATGAATGTCTCGTCATTGTTGCTGCCAGTAAGCAATTAGGCTCAGGAAAGGTGGGATGGTTGATGGGAGGACGGGCCACAATGCAGGGATACTCTCGTCGGGCAGACGCTGGACAGTCAACCTTTTCGGGAAAAGCAAGAATGCCAAAGATCTACCCTTAACGCCCCGATCGCCCCCAGTGTAACCGACAGCAGCTCAAATGAGGGTGTCTTGAACCCCACGTGAGCTGCAAGGTGAGAGGAGACATGGACTGTTAGGTGTGGCCGATACTGCTATGCCGGGGATCCGGGAGGCTAAGCCTGCCGGATGTGGAGGATACCGAGAACTCTCGGTAAAAGCAGTATCCGGGGTCACTAGCGGCTAGTCGCCATATGTCTTGTTTGGGCAATATGGGCACGAATCACTATGTTAGGATGTAGCCTAACGGTAACGTCATCCATGATTATCATTCCGCGCGGTGCGAAGGACCTCGAAGCCAAACTCGTTTTCGCTCACAGGTGCCACGCATGTTTTCACATCAAGTTGGCTTCCAGCCTTGCATATCATGCTATTCAGAGGCGACAATGCAGCGCCGGACAAGACACCTTAGGTATAGTGCTTGATCTTCGGCATGTGAGCAGCTTGCGGCGTTTATCATATCTCCGACGTCTTGACCTCAAGAGTGGGCGGTTCTGGTCGATGACGTTGATCTTACAACCACGGGCCAATGAGTTGGCGCATGATGAACGCATTGGAAGGGTTTTGATGGGCGTTTTGAGGTTCAATAGAAGAACACTCATCAATCTTTGCTTTCATACAAATCCATCGAGCATCATATCATCGAATCAACCCTTCTCGTAGACAGTTGACATGTCGCCCCGAGGTTTTGCAATCATCATCGGCGCTGGCCCCACATCCGGAGCGGGCATCGCCCGAGTCTTGGCCAGCCCCGACCATGGCAACCTCGCCGTCGCGCTCCTCGCCCGGAACCCGGACAACCTATCTTCACTGTGCTCAGATCTGAGAAAGACCTCCAAAGGTGTCTTCCAGCCGTTCCCGACCGACACCGGCGCCGACAATCTCCGTCGCACCTTCAAGGAGATTGCCGAGCATGACGATTTCAAAGATCTGAAGCTCAAGCTCGCCATCTACCACGTCAAGCACAGCAGCAAGAAGCCGTTCCTCGAGGAAACGGCAGAGGCATTCACCGACAGCATGCAGACGTACACGACGGGCGCCTTCGTCTTCGCCCAAGAGGCGCTGAAACTGTTCTATGCGCAGAACGGAGGCCAGACGCTGCTGTCCGAAACGAGCGGGGAGAAGAAGGGCACCATCATCTTCACCGGCACGCTGGGCGCCATGAGAGCGAATGTTGGATTCGCCGCCTACGGTGCCACGCGCGCCGCGGCGCGCATGGTGTCGCAGGCTGTGGCCAAGGAGCATAGCAAGTTTGGCGTGCAGTGCGTGCATGCTATTGCGAACGGCGGCATCATTGACGCGGACAATGAGGATACTCGTACGGGTAAGAAGATGGCGGCGGAGGAGGTTGGGAAGACGTATCTCTGGCTCTCTCAACAGCCCAGCTCGCTTTGGGTGCATGAGCTTGACCTGCGTCCCGCACAAGAGGCTTTCTAAATGCTGCACCGGTCCTTGATTCTCAATAGAATACAATGCCTTGGGAAGGCCTCTTCACCAGAAGTCCTCTGTCGAACAGTGAGTATTTCGTATGAGAATACTCGCACTTCGTATAGTGACAGCTCGTCCTTACGAGTCGGTATATTTTTATCGCCTTGAACTGCCACCTCCAAGGCGCAGCCGAATAGCCGATAGAATTGATGGCGCTAAGAAACATAGCTTTCAACCAAGTGACAAGTGGTCTGATTGTGATCTGTTCGAATAATTGCGCCGTGTTTATCTATATCCCAAGTCTAGTTCTGATCGAGGTTACAAGCTGTCCTTCAGCTCCTTCTTGATCCTCGTAATGGTGCCCGACCCGCCATACGTGAGACCCGTATACACCATGGCAACGCTCGCGCCGGCATTCAGCATCTCAAGCGCCTGCTTCCCGTTGGTCACGCCGCCCGTGGCAAAGATGACCTTCTGCTGGCTGCCAGCGCCCTTGGCGCCCAGAACGCCCGTCACGGCGGCCGCCTCGGCCTCGGCGCTGAGGGTGCGCGCATCGAGCAGCTGGCGGTAGCGCTTGACGAGGCTCAGGGTGCGGCCGTACATGGCGGGGCCCGAATAACCGCCGTCCTCGAGCAGGTTCCTCTGCTCGCGCGCCGAGAGGACGACGCCCTCGGGGACGATGCCGGTGCGCCTCTTGGTCGTGTTGCCAACAATGACGCCATCGACGCCACTCTCGCAGACGGCCTGGACGATGCCCTCCATCTGCGTGTCCTCCTCCTCGTCGGGCGACACCTTGACCATGACCTTGGGCTTGACCCTCCTGTCGGTGCGCGATGCCTCATCGACGACGGCGCTGAGGACACGCGTCAGGGGCTCGACGGCCTGAAGATCGCGGAGACCGGGGGTGTTGGGGCTGCTGACGTTGACGACGATGATGTCGGCGTAGGGCGCCAGCGCCCGGACGCAGAAGACGTAGTCGGCGGCCACGGCGTTGACGTCACGCTCATCGGTGGCCTTGTTCTTGGCGATCTGAACGGCGAGGAGGCGGCCCTCCTCCAGACTACCGGGAGGCAAGCCGGTGACACCATCGAGGAGGTCGCGCTCAGTGACGCCAAGGTCGCGGGCGCGGGTTCGAAGGCGCTCACGCAGGCGGCGAGCCATGGCGTCGGCGCCGTGGGAGTTGAGACCGTACCGGTTGATCATGCCGTCGAGGATGGGCACGCGAAAGACGCGGGGCTTCGGGTTGCCGTCTTGCGGGAAAGGAGTGCAGCCGCCAACCTCGACAAGGCCGGGTCCGAGGGCGAAGAGGGCGTCGGGGATTTCGGCGTGCTTGTCGAGACCGGCGCTAATGCCGATAGGGTTGGCCAGCTGGGTGCCGAAGACCTCAACAGACAGAGCAGGATCTGTAGCGAGAGCAGTGTCACGCTCGCGGGGGTGAAGGCCGAGGGCATATAGCGTCTGGAGGGCGGAGGTACCGGCATGGTGGGCATCTTCGGCATCGGGGAAGAGCAGGCGCATCATGGGAGGAACAAGCCATCGGTGGAGCGAGGCGCGGGTGTCGGTAGCGTAGAGATAGGAGATGTAGAGCGAGCCGGCGAGGGCGCCGCTGTAGATGAAGATCTTGGCATTTGAGCCCGCGTTGCTGCCGGAGGAGGTAGAGGCATTGCGTCGGGCAAAGTGATTAGGGAGTCGCGGTCGAATGGCTGGCGTCGTGGCGGAACGAAGGGCTGGTCGCGCGCGACTTGATCGCAGACAGACAGAAGCCATCTTGGGCGAGCAATGCCGATTGTGTCCGGCACTCAATGGCTCAAGATAATGGATTATTTGCGGGTTGGCGGGGAAGTTGGCGGAGCAGACATCAATCAAATGGAAAGTGAAGCTTGTGATGATCGGAAGCGCCTTACGTCAGCCTTCCGTCTTTGTCGGAAAAGAGCACCGCATTTCCAGGGTACGGCGGTCTAGTGTTCAAGAATGGATCGTATGATGAATGCACCTTTCTATCTTCTATCGACTGTCTTCTCTCCATTCTATCCAAACCCAAACGCCGAACATGCAAAAACAGTCCCCAGGCTAGAGGATCGAGCCTCCAAGATATCGTCACGCCTCCATCCTCGCCAGTTCGCGGCTTTCTGGGACTACTGGCACCACCTCCCGGCCAGCCGCGAGCGCAGCTGCTTCCTCGGCCACCTCTGCCTCCCGGTTCAAGAAGCTCAGATAAGTCTGCCAGCCAACGGCAATGACGCCAGAGAAGACGCTGCGGTACTCCATCGGAATGAATGTGAAGCTGAAGGCCGTCACCGCAGGCCACAGCTTGCACGAGTTGACGATGCTCGTCGGTACCGTCCGTCGGATCCGCTCCACGACCTGCTCGAGGCTGTCGCCCGCGAGGAACGCCTGCATTCCGAAAAAGTACGAGTTGAACAGCGGCGTGAAGCACGTCTGGTTGACGATGATCTTGACGGCCAGGGACCCGATGCGCGACGCATAGTTGAAGTTGACCGAGAGGAAGATGAACCTGCGAGATCCCATCTGTCAGCATCGTGCCCAAGCGCCAGAACCCGTCGCCCGACCGTCCGACTGCTTGCCAGCACCTACCATTTGTAGCTCGGAATCGCCGACAGTCCTCCGATAATCAGCGACCTCCCCGTCCTCTCCGGCGCGTACTCCTTGCCGCTCATCCGCTGGGCCGACATGTCGGCGCAAAAGTAGATGACGAGCGCCGTCACAAACTGCGTCCAGTACGGCCTGTTCCTCTGCGCCCGCGCATAGCCCTCCGCCGCCGTGGTCAACGGACCCAGCCGCTGCCACAGTGGAATCGTCGGCACCGTGTTAGGCACGGGGATCGGGTCCTGCTGCTTGGGCGTCTGGCGGGGCTGTTCGGGGTTGTGCTTCGTGGACTGCAGCCTTCGCTGGCCGGCTCGCGTGCGCAGCCATGGCGCTGGCCGGCGCAGGACGCCTCGTAGCAGTGTCGTCGTCGTCATGCCGTCGAGTTTTCGCTTCGTGGTTGTTTTCTTTCACGCCGCTGTCATGGTCGCTGGGATTGCGTGCGTGACTCCCAAATTGTGTCTTAAGCCCGGCATTTCCCTCGGCCGATAGTGCCCGGCCTTCGCAGGGCGCCTTTTTCGCCCTCCAGGGCGCGGCACTTCCGACGCGGCTCCTCAACTGTAGGCCGAGGCTTCGCAGCCGGCGCCAGCTGGGACCGTACTTTTTTGAGCACCCTTCTGACATCCACTTGGAAGTTCCGTCTTGATAGGTCTGGTGTTCCTGGATGGATGGCAGGATGGCAACCTATTGGCAGCCTATCAGGCTGGTATGAAGATCTTGATCCTGTGCTGAGGCCAAAATCCACAGCGCCATTCGTATCCACGTTCTTCGTAGACCATTTGCGGGACTGCTGATTGTCTATCGTTCATCCACCAACACAACGTTTCTCTACGTACGACCTGCTGAAGGCGAAGGGGGTAACAGGTGATTCTCTTCTCGCGCCAGGGCGACCATGAAAACATGGCTGTAAAAGATCTCCCTCTCATGTTGGCAATCAATGGTCGAGCAGGCTTCATTCTTGAACCTTGACCCTGAGACGAAAGACGCTGAGAAACAAAACCGTCTTGACACAGGCCTGAAAAGATGCCCTCTGCGTGCCGCTTCCAATCGTGCGCAGCCAGGCGCCGGGAACACTTTACATACCCCCGGTACTTCATTCACTTGCACGAGTTGACTCCCGAAACACGATGCTATAGGCAACGTTTTGCACAATGGTGAATGCCACCAGCGCAGGGTTCGCCACTGATCATGCTACATCATAGTGCACATGGCGGCGGTCACGTCATCATGCACAATAACGCCGGTTTCCTGTTGGTATCAACTATGGGGGTTGCTTGTACACCGAAAAAAGTCAAACATCAACATTTGAAAGAACAGCCCATGTGATAATTCGCTACGTAGCGCTCTGCATGCGGCTCGGCCGTGGGGTATCGTGTCGTACAACAGGTACAGAGCGAGGAAAGAAAACAGACGCTTCGCATAATATGAGAAACGAGAACCACGAGTCGACATTTGTGACGGAAGCTCGATGTGAGAACGAACATGGCCAAAGTGGAGTCAGATTGTTCAGTGCCAGCCAGGATCGAGATTGTGTCGTTTGAGGCGTCTCCGGAATAGTGGCGGAAGACTTTTTTTCGTTTTTGGCTGATGTGGAAAGGAAATGAGGTTAAAGATCGAATATGGTCGGTAATGGACAATAATGAAAGTGCCGTGTGGGCGTCGGTGGCCGTGTAGGACCTGATAGGTAAAGAAAATAGGTAATGATCGTGGGGCTCGGTTCCTGGCTGGCCTCTGAACATCGTCATCCTAAACTCTTCCACTCATGTTAGTTCATCACAAGGATAGAGGTACGCTTGACCTCCTGTCGCCAGTCGTAGGGTTCCGTCCCTTGCTGTCAATGCTGGCCCGGGGCGTAATATCCAGCAACTTGGCGCTTCCAGCACTCATGTGGCGCACATGCCCCTTTTGGCCGTAGCTGATCCTTGTCGCGCTCTCCACCATGGGCGTTTCATTGAGGTCACTGGATGAGCTGCTTTCCTCATCAAACGTGTTGAGTAGCCCCTCGCTGCTCTTGATTCGGGCGGCCTGCCGCCGGTGCATCACCGTCTGATGGGCACTAACGGAGCCCCATTTCATGTCGGCATCAGCCATGTGCTCATCCTCATCACTGCTAGGGCGCCCATCGCCCGTTGACCGGCGGCCATGGCCGGTCTGCGCCATGTTTGTATCGTGGGACGGAGTCGCAAGATTAGACAAGTATTCGTCGTCAGCAATCTGCTCATCAATCTCCTCTTCAGTATTATTACTGGAGGAGGACTGCTGGGACTGCCGTTGCTGCGCGTAAGGATAACGGGGATTGCTGTCGCGCATGCCTAGGCCGGACGACGACCGCTTACCAACGCGTCCAGAGAGCCACGATGCCTCCGAGTCAATGGATGCCAGGGAGACTGACTGCGGTTGCGGTGAGTGCTGGTTTAGGCGATGGACAGATGTCGGCGTCTGCCTCATAGTCTCGTCGATTGTTCTTCGCTCCGAGCTCGGTGTGTCATACCGCGCTGGCGTGTTAGAGGCCTCCATATTGCCTTGTTCTCGAGAGTGCCTCTCTGATAATGCAGGCATGGGTGGCTCAGTCTCGGGCGATGCAACGCGAGAGTCTGGTGGCGACATTGGAAGTTCAGGTAGGTCCTCCCGGAACCGTGACCGGGTCCGCTTAGGAACGCCAGAGCTCATCTTGGTTGGGGTGTAGCCTACGACAGGAGGGGGTGTCGACGCCAGTGATGTGCGAGATGTCGCCGGTGCTTGTTGTGCCGAGTGCGTCGGGGCGAGACCTTGTGCTTGAATAGCAGCCTGCATCTCCTCTCGTGAGGTGTTTGAGAAGGATGAGGGCCCAGAGCTCCGGCGATTGCCACGTGATCCCCATTTGAACAGAGAAGAGAAGTTTAACTTGCCGCGGTTGCTGGATTCCGAATCTTTACGTGGCGGGTCATACTCCTCTGTTTTGGTTGCTGTCGGCGACAGCCTGTGTCTCTCGTCGGACGCCAGGGATGTTCGTGATCTGGACTTCTTCTTCTGAATCGAAGTAGCCCGCTTGGTGGTTTCCGGCGGTGGTGTTGCCGGCGCCACGACGTCTGTTTCTGACTCAAGCGCAGTCTCAAGCGGTATACTCGTGGTCCTGTGGAAGTGGCTGAGAGGTTCGATCTGAGTGTCGAGGGCTTCCTCAGCGGTAGTTTCGCGCTCTGGTGATGCATGCCCCTGTTCTGGCGATGGCGTTTGTCGCTTGAATGAAGCATCTGACGACCGTCGCCGCGACGAAGTCACCACGGCTGACGTTGTATCAATACCGAGGCCGACTACATCGCGACCCATGACACCTCGTTCTAGATTTTGCGGCGGTGGGGTTCCGCTCTTGGAGGCTTCGGCTTCTGCTTCGCGCTGCTTTTCTGCTCGTCTTGCGAGCCTCCTCTCCGTGTGCTCTTGTTCACGCTGACGTTTTCTCTCCCTCCTCCTGTTGTCGCGCTCCATAAGTTCGCGTAGATCGGAGGCGCCCAGATCATCTGCAAGACTATCGATCCGCTTGTGAGATTTTAACGTCGCTTCGGGCAGATTCGCTCTTTCAGCCAGCTTGTTCCTCTGCGACGTAGACCTGGTGGGATCCGTGCTGTTGCCGGGAGCCCATCGGGGATGCGTCGCATACCGTAGAGTCGGGCGAGGCGCCAACGCCTCGAGAGCGGAGATCCTGTACGAGGCATGCTCTGAGTCGGATGACATGCTCGAGTGAATTGATTCGGGGATTGGCAGCGAAAGTTCCGACACGGCGCCTGAGCCCCTGCCGCCCGTCCTTACCCTCTTACTGTCCTTCTTCATCGGCCTGCCGGCTGTCCATGCCTCGGCAGACGGCCTGACTGGGACGAAGTTGCTCATGGCCTTGAGTTCGGCTTCACGATCGTGGTCGTCCCTCCTCCTCTTGCTACTCTTTCTCCTCGACATCTTGTCGCCGTTGCGCGTTCCGTACAGCGTCGGAACACGCTGCCATTGAGAATCTTCCTCCCTCACCTCGTCTATTTGGTCGCCGGGCGAAAACCTCTTCCCGCGTACTGCGGTGGGCTGGGCAGACGTACCCTTGCCGTCGACCCTGATGGAGTCATGGCGGCCAGGCGAGAAACTGTAGGTCCGCGGACGGCGGTGTAGCTTCGCGGGCTCTGTCTCCGTGCGTTGTTTCTTCTGTGATGGCGTTCGCTTGGTGGGCACTGGTACGGCAGCGTCTGCCGTTTGACTTCGTGGTGGGCCTTCAACGTCGGAAAGGGCGGCGCCGCTTCTCGTGCGTTTGCGCCCGCTTTTCCTCCTAAATGGCCACAAAGCCATCTTCCATCTGAGTGCGGTCGCTGGGTCGGCGGAAACTACTTCTGTGGGCGTGATTGATCGGTGCGCTGGCTGTTGAACTGGCGCATAGTGATGGGTAACGTGCTTGATACCGGGTAGTTTTGGCGGTGCTGGCAGTCGTGCCGAAGCCGAAGAAGCTGGAAACCCGCCTCGGAGGTTCTGTCGGTCAGGTGGTAATTGAGGATGTTTCGACAGGCCCGCTGACTCTGGACTGGAAACTGCAAACGAGATGATGGACTGGTTCGAAACGAGAGTTGGCTGCTAGAAAGGAGGGAAAGATGTGGCAGGGCAATCCGGCTGTTGAGCGGGTGACGAAAGGCGACTCGTCAGTGGTGTCGTAGGTCTCTCTCTCGTCAGTCTGGTCAGGGCAGTCTGCAGGACCGGGGCAGATCCTGTAAAGTGGCGAGGGGTGGCCAAGGGTAATAATAGAATGATGAAGGAACAAGAACCCCCAAAGGTCAATCAGGCCGGGGAACGAGCCCACTAGTCAGGCGGCCCTGGAGGACACTGGCATCGTGGCGTTCGACGCTGGGCGCTGGGCGCTGGGCACCCGTTAGGGGGGTGGATGGGGCCAGCCAGGGCGAGGGGCCCAGGGCAAGGGGGTGTGGCAGCAACAGGCAAAAGCCGTCAGAGGTGTGCCAAGTGAGAACAGAGAGATGTGGGCATGGCTGGATGGCAAGGATGGGTGGGTGTGGGTGGTGCAGACGTGGGACATGGGTGTGGAACTGGGAACTGGGAATGGATCCCCAGGAGGGTCTGGCCCAATACCGGCGCTGCCAGCGGAGGGGTGGGAATGCCATTGAATTGATCGTCGCGAATTTTCCTGGCGCGTTCATGGCGTGGAGCCTGAACATGAGCATCCAGAAAAGCTCAACCATGGCTGGCCTGGCTGGCCGACCCGGCCGACCGTCAGTTGGGGCGAGCCACCTCCGCCGCCGTGTCGTTGGTGTCCCGCGCTGTCGTTCTCTCAATGTACTTACTCACTGATCTAGACGCCATATCTTGACGAGGTTTGGTCCTCCAGCGCTCGTCACCGCCGTCTCCTGATGTAGCTATCCGAGGTCTCCTGATGTCCTGAAGTCCGGTGCTTCCTCTAGCCAGAGGTGATTCACCATCGCGTCGCTAGCAGCAGTCATTGTAGTTTGTAGTGCCTGACATGACAGGATGCCTGACATGACAGGAACAGACCTCCACTGTCAGTACCGGGGGTTGTTTGCTTCGATCGGGGAGCGCCGAGGCAGCGCCCAGACGATGGTGACCTCAGGGTTGGCTGGAGGAATGTGGGCAACAGGGTCTCAAAGCAAGGTACCCGATGTGCTGCTGCAGAGAACCGGGCCTCGCCTCAACTCAAAATCGCATCGTTGGTGTGATGGGCAAGCTGGCAAGCTGGCAAGCTGGGTGGGTGACTGGTCAGTCCCCATGCGACTGGCTGCTACTACATGTACCAGCCAGCCCAGCGGAAGAAGCAAGGTGAGACAGCTTCTGGGGAGGATGACGAGAGGAGCACAACAGTTCTGTGCTAGGTAGGTACGAAGGTACAGTACAGGAAGGCCATGGAGGAGGGCTTGGAGGGCAAGGGGCAGTGGGCATGTGGCAGTACCACAGAAGGAAGGGCAGCGATTCACTGTGCAATCGCCACGCTGGCTGGGAAGGAAGTGCCTGTCAGGTGTGCTTGCTTGCTTGCTCCGTCACACACTCACAATCATGACGCTCCCCCCGTTCTTGCCGTGGTTTCTTCTGTGCTTTCATCATTGCTTGCCCTATTCTTCCCGCTTCCCGTCTGCTGGTCCATCGTTCTTGCCCCCTCAGGTAGTTCCCGTTCTCCCCCCCCCTCTGCGACCCTTCTGTGGGCTGCTACTTCCTGCTGCCTGTCGTTGCGTCCGTACCCAACATCCCTCGTGACCGGCACTTCGGGCCCTGCGGAGCAAGTACGAACCACTTCACCGCTGGGGAGAGCCTCCATCATCGTCAACAAGCGTCGTAACCGTCCAGGCGAGAGATCGATCTGTAAGCACGGCAGAGGCGGAGGCTTGGCACAGGTGTTGCATTGGCTCTCCTTCGGCATGCCCCTCTCGATCATTCATGCATTGCTCGTTCGCCGTCCCGCGCCCTCCCCCCCCCCCCCCATCCGAGGGAACTCCAGCGAACTCCTTTCATCATCATTCCCCAGCCTCGACCGGCGCCACAATGACCTACCGAGCTGCAAGATTGCAAGATGACCGACCATCTTGACCATCTTGACTTGTTGACCAACTGGTCCAGCTCGCCGCTAGCAAGAGCTATTGTGCGTCCTGAGGCTGATCTCCCATCGCAAGCGCAAGCCAAAGGGGACTGTCTCGTGGGCCGGCCCCAGCCGTGGCGCTGTCACTCGACCCTTTCTTTGACCCTTCTACTGAGGAGTACGTTAGTGGTAGTGCTCAATGCTAACCTGCCTACAGTCCCTCTAGTCAGGGTGCATCGTTGTCTGCCCGACCGCCTGCTGCTAAGAACCCCGCCGCCACCAGCACCGCACCTTTGCCACAGAGCAATGGTCTCGGACAGCAGCACGCTAGACACCGAGACGAGTCTCCGACCTTCTTGAAGCTCACCTGGTCTCTTTTTCCTCCCCAGATGTCGACGCCGTCCCATCGCTAGCGGTGGCACCGGCACGCAGCGTGTGGTGGAGCGAGGGCTTCACGCACCTTCTAGTGAGCGTGCGGTTCCAAGCCACACACGCAGGCATGCTGGGACAGCGGATCCCCCGAGCCTCTCCGGTAGGGCCCAGCGAGACGTGGTTGGCCAGAACACAAATGAATGGTACGGCATTGGAACTGGAGCACTCTCTCCAGCGGGCCAGTGGGCGGGCGGGGAGGTGAAAGCGCGGCGCAGGGTCTTCGGGTCGAAACGAGACTTGAATCGAAACGCGGGAGAAAGCAAAGCCAAAGCGAGGCGGAGCGGGGGGGGGGGGCAGGCAACAGAAACGAGTGGGTGGCCGCAATCTGTGTTTCCATGAGATTGACCTCCAGCAGTAGCGTCACTTTGGCTCGTGGCCTCTCTCGACTCGAGACGAACACACGGTTGTCTGGCTAGTTGAGGCCCCAGACCAAACTGCGTCCATGGTGCAGCACAACAGTGGTTCTTCAGAGGGGGTGAGAGCCCAGAACCGAGCCAACCCTCAGAGCATGGCTCTTCCCATTTGGTCTGGGCACATGCAGAGAGCTACCATGTACCCCTCTCTACCGACGGATCGCGCCCACCAGTTGGTGGTAGTGACCTGAGGATTTTGCTTCTCGGCGGGCGGGCATGCAGGCGACGTGCCGTTCCATTCGAGCAGTGATCGCCGCGAGATCCAGACGTAATGGAGCGGAGCAGGGGGGTCTTCGGAGCAGGGGGGCCGGGTACATGAGGATGCCTGCCGAGCCTCGTGTTGATTGAGCTACTTTTTTTGTGTGCAGGTCCGTGTAGCTTTGTCCGTCATCTCCTGTTGGCGGTAACATGCAGCTTCCTGCCCTGCTGGGACCCATGCGAGTCGGTAAACGCTTCGTATCCGCTGGTCTTCGCCTGGGTGACGACTTCTGCTGGGCAGCACAGGACGGTGGCCCAGCCAGTCGCTGAATTTGGCCAGTTGCTTATTTCAGAAATCTACGAGCCTAGATAGGTTCTTGTGTGCCCGCCGATCAGAATATTGTTTCTCGCAGCTAAGAGACTCTAAAGGACACTATTTCCCTGGCCCCGAGTAGCCGGACCAAGCGAGAGAGCACTACATGGTACACATTGACGATCGGGGGGCCCTAGGTGCAGAGTAGGATTCCAGGCTCGCATCGCCCCCCCCTCGCATTATGTCATGAATGGCACAGTAGGGCTGGGGTCTGAGAGTCAATCCCGCCGCGGAACAAGGGCTTTGTGTCCCAGGGTCGATCATTAAGAAACGCCCGACGAGTTTCTACTCAAAAAGGAGCAAAGCCACCCCCCATCACCAACGTCATGGGGCTATACCTTACCGCCCGGCAGTTTGGTCGGTGCGCATGAAAATCCCGCAGAAAAGATGGTGTTTCTAAAAGATTCGCAAGCGCTAGGGGAAAGGATCCACGGCGGGCTGCTTGACGTCCAAAAACCTCCATCGAACTGGCCTTTGCGCCGTGAGTTGGTTCGGATTCGCGCACATCTTTGCACCTGTCAGACTCGACACGTAGCGCTACATGCTGTACATGCATGAGACGTATGTAATACATGTAGGCACCGCCTGCGTCGCGAGCAGCAGGAAACGTTCTTGATATTGCACGTGGCTTGTCTGTGATCTGTGGCTCTGATCGATGTTCCCTGCTCGCTGGCGACGTGAACCACCATCGGAAGGGTTCAATTCGACCAGCGACGCTGCCTGCTGGAGTTCAAGGTTCGGAGGCGAATCCTGGAGCTGAGACCCGTCTGGGGACTGGACCGAAGGAGCCGGAGCATGAGATGCCCAATTACCTTTCCCCGTCCAATCGCGGTGCGGAGAGCCCGTGTCGACTCAGATGCCCAGGCGGACTGAGGGCGGTCGATCGGCTCACAAGCGGGCGGCATCAGCGAGATGCGATGCGATGCGATGCGCCATGCCGTCTTTGTCTCTGGGGTGGTCGTGTGCTCCGTGGCTTCTGCTCTTCCATTGGACGGTCGACCTTTGATTGAGCTTGTAGCAGGATGTCTTCGAGGTTGAGGCGCCCCCAAGGCGGCGCCTTTAGGGCTCTGGCGGTGACACGGGACCTTGACCAATGCCGCGTCGAACATTCGATGGAACATGTTTCCCGGCTGGTTTGTATGACGCATCGAGCACCTGTTGGTCTTTGTGAAAATGAGCTTCTCGTCTGCAGGCCATGGAATAAAAGTCGCCATCGAGGACCTGGTCAGGTTTCCCAAGACGAGCTATCATCAGACGAAGCCATTCTCCCTTTGAAGCGCCACAGTTTGATGATCTCCCTTGAGGAATTGTTCCTAGACCCGAAAATTGCTTCTCCTTGGCGGGTTCACGCGAGGTAATCCTGCTAGACGTCGGAAAACAGTACTATGTGGTCATTGTTACCCCTGCTGGTCAATGTGCGCGGCAGGTAGGCCGCAGGCATCGAAAAGAGCGGGACTCCGACTTCAAGGTCAATGAATCGGGAGATCCAAGCCTCATACTCGGGCGATTACTTTTATTTGATTCCGACACACGAAAGACTGGCTGAAGCCGGACTTGAGGTCATTTTCGGTAATTATACCACATCATACCTCTCCCAAGCCAGATCAACAGACAGGACCTTGGGTGATTAGTTGAACGAGGCTGATGACTTGGAAGACTGGCCTTGTCGACTTTAATTGTTCGTCAATCAACGAACACCTTCACCCTCTGCCAGCCATGACTTGAGTGATGGGACGAAATGCCTCCAGTGGCCAAAGATTCGGAGTTGCCTACGAAGCCAGGGAACAGCGGACCTCAGGGGCTAGTTCGGGGCAGCTTGGAAATACGGAGAGCGTATACAAAGGCTACGGAGGGCCAATTCTCAGATTGATTTCGCACCCCTGTCTTATATTTGACTGCGGACATCACCTGTGGAAGTCCTTTTCACTTTGCTCATTCCATCGCTGACACCGACATCGCGGCATGATAGTACCCAAGGCGCGTCAAGATAAGTGTCACAGTTACTGCGCAAGATTACGTTGCGCCATACTGGGCTCACAAGAAACCTCTCGCCACAAGAAGCAGAGACGGAAGCGAGCAGTTACCAAAGAGAGCAATTGTTACCCTGAACCAGGCGGACATTTGGTCTATCGTCTATTTCTCCAGCACATAAATCTCCCCGAAGATTCCCTACTGGTCATCGGGCAGACCGACAATCTTGAGCGAGTCCCTCCACAGCCTCTTGGCCTCCTCCTTGTTGTACGCCCACGGCGCGTATCCAGGACCAGTGACCTTGTCATCTCCCTCCGCAGTAGGCTTGGCCTCGACGAGGTCAACAAGGTACTTGCCACCGGCTTGTTCCCACTCTTTGCTGACAGCCGCATACACGGTGTTTGCGGCTCCCTGTTCGATACTCTTCATGGTGGGGTAGAGGTGTTCCATCCCCTTGAAGGCGTCAGGGGGCATGGATCGCGTCAGCGCGGTCGCGATGATGCCGGGGTGAACACTGGTGGCGTGAAGGTGGCGGGAGCCAAAACGGCGCTCGATCTCGTTGGCCATGTAGATGTTCGCGGTCTTGGATTGGCCGTAAGACACATACGGGTCGTACTTGGTCTTCTGGAAGTTGTAGTTGTCCGAGTCATTCAGGCCGGCCACGTTGTGGCTAGAGGATGAGAGGTTAACGACGCGGGAGGGTAGGCTCGGGGAAGCGGCAGCGAGGAGAGCAGGCTCGAGAAGCTTGTAGAAGAGGAAGTGTGAGAGATGGTTCGTGCCGAACTGGAGTTCGTGGCCGTCGGCGGTGAAGAGGAGGTCGGGGGTTCCCATGATGCCGGCGTTGTTCACAAGCGCGTGAATCTTGGACGTCTTAGCAAGAATGGTGGCGGCGGCGGCGCGGATAGAAGCGAAAGATGTCTGGTCCATTTCGACGAGCTCCATTTGGGACGGAACGAAGACGCCCTCGAGGGCAGACTTAGCCTTCGTCAGATCCCGCGCCGTGAGGAAGAGGGTAGCGCCGGTGAGAGCGAGGACGCGGGCAGTCTCGATACCGATTCCAGAGGAGGTACCCGTGATGACAATGACCTGGCCCTGCAACTTGCCCTCGGCGCCTTCGTCCTTGACGATTTGTTGGGCAGTGGGGCGTGCATCACCAGGGCCGTTCGGCGTGACGAAAGTATCAGCGTAGCGAGACATGATGATATTGGTGACGTGGCGGGGGAGAAGTGGTGAAAGTGTAGGATTGGTCTGGTATGTTGAGAAGCTGTGCGGTGATGATCTGAGGTGTAGAGTCAACTGTTCCGGGCATGGAACACCATTTGGTTCTTATAGTCGGTCCATTCTGCACGTCCAAGAAACACCGCCCCACGAAAGCAGTCTAAAGAAAAACATTACTTACAAATCGCCGGACGAGACGAGTTTGTCTCAAGTTATCGCCGTGCGTTCAACAGACCTTTACACAGGACGATCCATTCATGTATTGCCGTGGACTACCGTTGGCTGCGCTGATGCATTACCAAGACCGGAGGTCATGACTCGACGTGATGACCTTTTTACCGTTTGCGGTCTAGCGCACCTCGCACTCAAAGCTGGAGATGATCCGTCCCCGAGTTTCTGTGGTATGAGCTCTATTTGGACCACGTGAGTTTTAAGGGGTGGCATTGGGAATTTGACCAAGGGTGCATTCCACTTCTCACCAGAGCCCACCGTGTCATGATCTAGCAATTACACAGCCGAAAGCTTCGGCCATTCCTCGCCACGGAGAACACCTTGACACTGACTTCTTCAAGTCCTGACCGGGGCGAAATGAGTACTGCAATAGGGCCTGCGCGATGGGACACGAGCGCTGAGGACAAAAAATACCACAGAAAGCTTCAGAACCGGAAGAACCAACGAGCACACCGTGAGTCTTTCCCTCTAGCTCCTCATCTGTGCCAAGCTAAGTAAGTACCTCTGAAGGATCGCGGGTCAGAGCCCAAGACCCTGGGGTCGTCCAAGGGTTGCGCCCGTTCAAAGTGAGGCGTTGGCGGCTTGACGAACCGGATCAGCCTGAGAATGGTTTCTCTCCGAACAAACCTTCAGAGCCTGCAGGCGTGGCCGCCACATGTGTCTTTCGTCCCCGGCCTCGCATCCACAGCACACAGTCTATGGCCACGCCCCAACACGACGAAGCTCTCCCAAAGTCGGCCCCCACCACACCGGATCAAGGCCAGACGCCCTTTGTGTTTCCCCTTTCAACGGACCACCTCCTCCACCTTATCCAATACAACGTCTTTCGTGCTTTCATCTCCAACAAGCGCACCTTGAATGTCCTGCTCACAGGTAGGATCGAGGGATATTCCCCTGGTGTTTGTCCTATCAGCGTTCGATACCAAGACGACACCACCATCTTCCCACTCAATCCCAACATCCCTCCCTCCCTGTTTCCGACCAGTCTTCAGCAAGTCAAGTTTCATTCATCATGGATAAATCTCATACCCTTTCCGCGCGTTCGTGATAACCTGATCAGGGGAGAGGGACATTTCAACCACCGGGACCTTCTGGAGGACCTCGTCGGAGAGCTCATGGGCCGCACACCAGCCCTCAGTCGACAGGAGACTCCCGTTACAACCACCATGTCTGACACTGGACCGTTGCGGCGCCTACCCCTTGCAACGAGATCTGATGAAGATGAAGTCACGGCGGGGCGGAGGGGTTTGATCGTGTGGGGTGAACCACACCTCATGCAGAGCTGGGAGGCCACTCCAGCCTTCATTGCTAGGTGGTCATGGGCTGTGGAGGGCTGTGACGAGTTGATCCAACACAGCAATCGCTGGAGGCGTATAAGAGGAGAGGAACCAATGCTCATCTCTTGATCGGGTGAGGAGTATTGAAGATGTCCATTGAGTCAAGTCATGGTGTGCGACAAGAATCTGGATATCAATGTCCTGTCCTGTAAGCAACGACTATCAATGGCCATGGGTTCCCGATTTGAGTCAGACTGCTTTTCTTTGAATATTTGCCCGTTCTGATTACGAGACGATCTACGCGGTTACGCTGTCCATAACTTTTTTATAGTCTCTACCAGGTCCTTGCAATCCCAGAGCCCGTCAGTCCAGGATGACTTTGACAGACCTTCCGAACGACTTCGGCATGCAGAAACGGAATGATAGTGGCTCAAGGCGGTGGGAATTCATTGTGGCTGTAGCGAGGTGGAACAGCCCATCATCTGTACAATCTATCTTACAAGCCTGCCTGCCCGAAGCCAACCCTATGCGCTTGCCTGTGCCATTCTCACGATGGCGTCCTTGTCGCAAAACTCGGTCACCTTCTCGACTTTCGACCCATCCTCGTTGAAGTATAAGAACCAAGCTGACTCGGAGAGGTACACCTCCCCAGTCTTTTCATGAACTTCTGCGATGGCAGTGATTGCGGCCCGACGGGCCTCGGTGTCAATGACCAGGTCGGAAAGAATATTGTTCCTGAATTTCAAGACGCCGATGTCTTTCGCAAAGGCTTCTTCAAACTTCGCATTATCAAAGAAAAAGTCGTCGGGAAGCCCAAAGGCCTGACGCAATGGCGCAGGCAAAATGTATCTTTTGCAGTCATCGGTGACATCGCGGTTGATGATGGATGCGTCATTCTGGATTGAGCCGTCTTCAAATGTGGCCAAGAAAGATTTGACGGTAGCCTCAATGCGTTGTCGGAGGACTGCCGAGGGAGAAGTCGATGCCATGATGAAGGGGTTCGTGAGTTTCTATGAGTGGACTACTGGCGGAGAGTGCTTTGTACGAAGATGCAGATGAACCTCGTCCACACATGATGCCTTGGCTAGGTTATTGTCTTTATACATCACTGAGTCTCCTCACCATTGCACGACTGATTCCTTCCGTAGAGCTTGAACGTGTATGTTCTCATTCTCTATCGATCCAAATCGGGGACTAATTCGTAAGCTTTGATCGTCACAAGAGTGAGCCCAAAACTGAACAATCCGACATTTTGCGTTATGTCGATGCACGACGTCGAATCTCCCCGTTATGTCACCTACCATGTGCGAAAATCCTGCTGCGTGCTTGGTCTCAGCCGCACGAGCGTCGGGTTTCTGCTGTTTACCACGATGACACTTTCGCCCTCCTGGGCTTAGACTTCACGGCTAGGCATGTTAAGGTAGTGGGTACAGCCCCGCATCTCCATACCTTGACAAAGCCTCAGCCGCGTTTTAATGCCCTAACTCCGCGCCATGCTGCACTGTTTTCTTCGGCATCCAGTACCCTCGCTCCGGGGCAAACAGGCGCACGTACGGTGAGTACGGTCTATGTGCCGTCATTGACCTCAGTTCGCTGGTGATTCGCGCCGGAGGAGGAACAAGACGGACTGGGCGGACCGTCAATCCATGTCATCGCACGACAAGCCAAGGATTCAATGTGTTCAGCGGCAGAGCCCAATTACGCAAAAAGACACAGATGCTAACAGCTCATCAATCTTGGGTTGCATGCGGTTGTGTCGACGTCGTTCACGCCAATGTGGGTACATTACATTCCCAGAGATGGTCGCCATCACTCGTGAAACCTGAGCCGGCAGGCAATCCTACGTCTCGAGGCTGATCACATGCGAGCGAGATAGAAGGGGCCGAGGCAATTAATGCAAAATGATAGGACTCTGTCAGATCTGCTAAACAGTCACTCATCTACAATTCGGGAAGGCTATCAATCCTATGCCTCAGCTGGTCCGCCATTACTGCGGATGATGAAATTGACCGCATTTACAGCCGACGGATGTATCATTCAGCATCATCACAAAGCGGATACTCCAAAGAGAATTGCTACACGTGCTTATGAGCAGCCGCGAAGATCTGAGGACGATAAAGTTCGTTGAAATTATGCCTACACCCAGCCCGCAATCATTGCTGATACTCTCCGACTCCTCGGCACCCGGGACGATGATTGTTCTGCGAGTCAACCATCACTTTCCCTCTCACCCCAATACGTTACACGCAGAACCTCGTCAGGCGGCTCATAAACGCCCTGAATTGGCAAGAATTGATCAGATCCGCTTTCCGCGTCAATCCCATCTGCTCGAAGGCTTCCAGATGTGTCTTCCATTTGCTCATACCCGTTTGTGCCTGCACTTTTTGAGCCCGAACTGCAGTCGCGCGAAAGCAACTTGTGTGCACCATGTGATGCCGCTGACGGCGACAAGGGCGTCAGGCCTGTTTTCTTGATACTCCTCAACTTGACGCTGTCGACGAGTCTCCTTGTAGACTTGTCCAACAGCTTGCGGATAGCTGGCAGGCAGCTGCAGATGATTCCGGCGGCCAGCTCCCCTGTGGTCCAGTAGACCACGGGCACGTAGTCTGCGGTTGGATCGAGCGAGCTACCAAAGACAAGAAGTGACTGTAAACGCAGCACGGTGGCGATGAGCCCAAACCCACCAATGGCGAACATGATACCAATCTGAAATTTGCGATTTGTAGGCATGTTGAGGCGCCAGAGCATCCCGATGGGCATTGTAATGATGATGATGTCGAAAAAGATGGCTATGGCCGAATGTGCGTAGGCCAGGGCGTTGATGTCAAGACAGGTGCCGCCTTTTATGTCCCTGTCCCAGAAGAATTGAACTGGACGACACGAGACAATGGTGAGCGGCGTAATGATAATGGTGCTTAAGATGAGCATCGACAAGACGGCGTAGGACCAGCGGCGAAAGGTGATACTGGAGCGGAATATGTGGATGTACATCAAGATGATGGAGGCTTTAGTTAAGGCCAAGACGGCAACGTAGACGACTTCAGCAATGTAGACTAAGGCAGATTAGCAGGGAAGAAATTTCAAAGTATGATTCAGAAACCAAACTCGCATAATCGGAGTGTTTTGAGGAGGTGTCCGTCTTTAAGATCCCATAGGTGCTTGCCAAAGCCTAAATCAACCACTGGAAACGTTTGAGCAGCCGACGTGTACGATACGTGTGGTCAGGGAGCATCTTACTATATTTAACACAGACGATGGGGACCGGGGTGAGAAACTTCGCCGGTTAGCCATAGTAAAATTGCTTGATCCAAGGCAGGGTTCATTACCACGGCGGTCGTGATAACAGTGTCCTCCACGGCCAGATTATGAGTCGTGAGCTTTGAAGCCATGCGGAGCAGATATGCCGTAAAGGCAACTGCGACCATGGAGAAGACGATGATTAAAGTTTCCCGCCCGCGATCGGTGTGCGGGAGTTGACAAACACTAGCCTGAACTCTTGCGACATCTGCTCGCCCGCGCGTGAGCTTGTTATCAAAGATTCCTCCCATGGAACGATCTCACCCAGTGTGTCCTGCATTGTGCAATTAGCTTGCAAGCAGGCAGCCGTTGTGATGGCAAGGTCGGGATTCGAGCACTGGCACGCATTGTCGGTCAACGAACATCCACTGGCGGGAACGGTATCGAGAAGGCATGAGAGCTGTGTTGGATTAGCTGAAGTTGCATTCTATCATTTGGCCCGAGGATGAGGACTGACACCACATGCTGGCAAATTATTGAGGGGCGTTTGTTGACTGCGGATTCCGATGCTGCAGACAGTCACTAATAGGAGGAAGCATAATGATGGCATCGCGTCGCCTTGTCGGCACCCAGTAAAACAAATCGGCCAGCTGACGTCTGGATTTACGGTGTATTGGGACTCCTTATTGTGGAAGGAGACTCGGACCCCAGCGGCTGTGGTTCCATATGGAAAAAGGTTTTGACGTATGCTCATACAAAAGCTTCTAGGATGCCCACCCGCTCATATTAAATATCAAGCAGTCTGGTATTGAAGACGATCTGAGGATGTGTATGCTGGCAGTAGTGGCAGCCGGGAGCTTCGAAGCCCGACTATGCTACTGGTGCGCCCACCCGGAATCACTCACAAATACGGAAAGGGGCTCTTATAAGCAGTCTTTGGCGCTGGGCCATCCTTTTTAGCTGGCCTTTTGTCCCGACTGTCGATCTCGGAGCAGCTGCTGAAACGAGAAAAGTGGCCTTACAAACAGATTGCGACAGAGGCGTGGGAGAGTCTACCCCGACAAGTTGGGTAATTGCCTGATGTGCCGCATTTGCGGCCACGGTTGGACGCTGGGTGTGATGGAGGGCGATGGAGGTCGCTGGGGGGCTTTCGTCTGATGTTAATGAGACCTGCAATGGTCCAGTCGGGGCACTGGAATATGTTGCATTGAGATTAGCGTTCTCTACTCAGTAATTATGCTACTGCTGATCCGGCTCACAGGCCTCTTGGTGACTCTTTTGTTCCATGATAGCGTTCACAAGGAACGTGACGAGTCGCACCACTGAACCTTGCTTGAAGCCCCCCCAACAGGTTAACCGGCATTTGCGAGACAGCGTCTTCAGATGCAGATCTTCTGGTTGGACACGCAACGATCGGCAGGGCGACTCATACCTACACGCATTGCGTCAAATAGCAGGTGTATGACCATAATCTTAAGCTGTGCATAGCTATCGATGACGTTCACAGTGGTGCATACCAGACCGAAGCGCGGAAAACATCAGATGTACAGTGGCAAGCGGGTTGCAAAAAAAAAATGAGACGTACCAGATCCCTCCCCCATAACCATTCCTACTACCCAGCTATTCAGCTATACATTTCTACAACGACTCCAGAGCTTCAGTCTAGGCGAAACGCCTTTCTTTAAAATAGTGTACATTATACTGATCTATAAACTCAATAGTCACTATAATTCTAGATCTTGTAGGTGTCTCGTAGTAGTGTTGTGCAGTTATTCTAGGTAGAGGGGCTGGGGTGAAGCATTCAGTACGTCTCATTTTTTTTGCAACCCGCTTGAGTGGGTGAGCGCTAGAGTCTCTCCATAGGTAGGTAATTTCCAGGACACCTCCGTAACCAGCATTGGCCATAAGACTTCTTTGTAGTACCTAGGTAGGTAACATGATATTTCATCGAAAGAACAAGAACATACATCGCAAGACTAAGCTAATTGAAAAAGAAGACGAACATCTACATACCAACAAGAATCATACCTCTGTAAACACTTGCAACCCTTTCGGCCCTGACTACACTCCTCCTCGTTGTTTCCCTTGGATCACATCTGCACAACTTCCGTCAACGGTGCTCGCTACAAATTGCGAGCCAAAATACTCCCGTCATAGCTAACCTTGTGATCAAATCGCGCCCTTCAAAAGTCTGGGAAACATGATTTGCCCATCCAGCAGTGAGTTTCCTGCGTCTCCAACGGCACCCGTCAGAAGAGCGACAACGAGGTCGTTCATACCTGCAGCCTTGGCTCTCTCAGTCCATTCAGCAAGAGGCAGAACGCCGAATCCATCCACCAGTCCTTGGGCCTGCGTTGCAGTAACGCTTGGGTCGCCTTCTGACTCGGCCGCCATCAAGGCCTGCAGCGGAATGATGTACTCTCCGGAATGGTAGGAGTACCTGATCTGCTCGGGTGCCAAGCCAGCACCACCTTCAGCCACGACGCACCGCACGACCGACCTGGCCGCCGTGTCGACGTCCACGAAGTCTAGGAATGACTCGGAGGTTTCAGTGCTCGCACCTCGCTGGGGATTGCTGCTGCTACCACCTATGATCGGCAACGCCTGTAAGGCGATGCTGTATTTCAGCACGTTAGTCATGAGATCAGTTTCGGATGCACCCTCGCCCATGACGCTGCTCGGTCGGTGAATCCACAGGGGGAGAGGTCTTTTATCCTCTGCTAGGAGCAATGACTGCGTACGCTCGAGGAACCGTTCTCCCGCCCATTTGGTTGCCACATAGCCGTCGGATCCATCTTGTGGAGGAGTTGAACCGGCAACTGAAACCTCGCCGACGCCTCCCAGCTGGCCCCTACTCTGTGCCGGGACGAGATGGGCTACACCGGCAGTAGAGACAAAGTGCAGTGGTGTACGGCGTGGGAGCACGAGTGATGTGATAGTCTTGGTGCTTTCCACGTTGACGGGTCGTAGTGAGGCGTACGACTTGAGGAACGAAACGTCGGCCGCATTGTGAATGACGGCATCAGCGCGACCGAAGATGGCCGACGCGTTGAAAGGAGAGAGACCCAGATTGGGCCGACTCAGGTCACCATCGTACACATGGACCCTGGGGTCATGGAAGATAGCAGGCAGGTCCCGAGTGCTAGCGTCTCGGACAGCAATGCAGTCTACTCGTTGGACGGATGGTTGGGTAAGAAGCTGGCCCAAAATTGAACGACCGAGGAAACCAGTGGCGCCGGTCAGTACTATATTACGTGGGGGGCATCCATGATCAAGGGCTGACTCGTCGGCTTCATTCACTGGCACTGGAGCCGGCTTCGTCTGTTCCTGCCAGTCAACGAGCGTTGATGACTGTGACATTGCAGCAACTGTCGCAGCACCGTCAATCTGAGCGGCCATTCCACCCAATGTCGAGGTATCAAAAAGCTTGATGAGTGGTATGGTGATATTGAACTTGTCCTTGATAGCGGTCTGGAGACGGGCCAGAAGAAGAGAGTCACCTCCAGCGCCAAAGAAGTCGGATTGAGAGACAATTGGCTTGGATCTGAGAACCTCTGCCGGTAGAAGACTCTGCCATAGGAGATACATCTGTCTCTCAGGTTCAGAGAGATGGTGCAGGTGGAGTGCTGTGGAGAGAACATCGCTCTCTTCAGTTGCTGCTGGGGCAGAAGGTAGGGAGAGTTGTTGAATGGCAGATCTGTCAATCTTGGAGCTGATGGTCAACGGCATCTCCCTCAGCGGAACGATAAGAGACGGTTTCATGTGAGCGCTGAGTGGCAGCTCAGCGACCAAATTCCTGCAGAAGGCTTCGGGATCCTGGGGCACGCGGTCCGTGGCGAAGGAGACATGAGCCACGAGGAACTGGGATTCAGTGAGGCCGTCTTCGCCTCCACGAAGAGAAACGACAGCATCAGCAATGGAACCCTTGGCCGCAGCGATCAGGTTCGCTTCGACATCCTGGAGGTCGAAGCGCATCCCGCGTAGCTTGATCTGCGTCTGCCCTGTCATTCGCGATGCCCAGAGCAGAGAGCCGTCGCTGCGCAGTGCCCCACGGTCGCCCGTGAGGTACATTGTTGTCCACCCTTTGGCGATGTCGCGTTCTGTTGCGAATGTGTTGACGACAAACGACTGCAGTGTCAACTTCGGTTGTCCTAGATAGCCCTGGGCAACGCTGGCGCCCCCAATAGCAATCTGGCCGATAACGCCTACAGGAAGCGGCCTGAGGCTCTCGTCAAGTACAAACGTTGAGAAGTTGGGCAACGTCTTTCCAATGGGGATTGCGCTTTCTTGTGCCAAATCACTCATGTAATCCAGCTCAATACCATGGGACACGAATGTCACCTCACAAGGGCCATAAGCGTTGATAACGCTCAGATCCGGTTTCGATAGGCTCCGAAAGGCGGCTTGCACAGCGGTAGTGAGCGTCTCACCACAGCTGACAGCTTTCTGCCATTGACTTTGGAGAAGAGCGGACCGATCACCGCTGTGCAGCCAGCTCGAATACTCGGATGGCGTTGTGCAAGTGAATGTAATGTTCTCGGCCGCGATGACTCGTGTCAGGGCCAGAGGATCGCCACGGAGGTGCCGGGGAACGATGTACAGCGACGCGCCACTGGTTACGGCCAGGAGAAGCTGGAACATGGACAGGTCAAACGTGTGAGCCGTCTGCTGGAGAATAGTCCACTCCGGCTTGATGCCGTATTCCCGGACCGTTGCCTCTACTTGATTGAGTAGATTTGATTGCTTCAAGACGACGCCTTTAGGTGCACCAGTCGATCCGCTGGTGTAGAGAATGAACGCCGGACGATCTGCGTCAGCGGAAGTTGAACCACGCAGCTGATGATCAAGCCTGGAAGCACAATCCTCTATGTTGATTGCCTTGGTGGCCAAGTCGATGCCAACTTCTCCGAGCGAGTCAATGACCCCTTTAGTCTCGGTATGGAATAGAATAGCCAGGGGTTTGCTGTCATTGATGATCAGGGCAAGGCGCTGCAACGGTAGACGAACGTCCAGGGGCACGTAAACGGCGTCCAGCTGGAGTATAGCAAGGACTGATACAGCCCAATCTGCCCTGGGTTGTTGCAGGACCGTAACAACGGAGCCGCTCGTCACTCCGGCATCAGAAAGAGCCTGCGCGACATCTTTCACCTTGGAGCCGAGCTGATCGTATGTGAGAGACTGTCCGTGACCATCCCGGACGGCCACGTTGTTCACGTGGATCGCCATGATGTCTTGGATACGTAGGGGAATTGAGCTCCATTCAGCCTCAACAGCAGGCCCTAAAGTGATCGTTGTGCGTTAGTTTCCCATATGTGCTTGTGTTGTCTCGGTCCGAAGGCCCTTGATAGACATACCTCTTCCCAGTTCAATGGACTTCTTGACTTCCTTCTCGCTGTATAGTGGTACTTCCGTCAACCCAACGCCAGGTTGTTTAGTAAACTCATCTAGAAGATCCATGAAGGTTCTGGAAAGAACCCCGGCATCTTCTGATGAATAGAGAAGCTTGGGAACAGTGAACTGCACATGCGCGTCTCCCCCAGTGGTATCAATGATGTCAAGGACAACGTCATATGCTGTATCGCCGCGAACATATTCTTCGCTAACCACTTTACAGCCAAAGACGCGAGAACTGTCGCCTAGGGGCTGCCGATAGTCGATAAAAACCTGGAAAAGAGGGGAAGCATCGGAAGATCGGGGCGGCTGAAGCTCCTCCAGCAGAACATCAAAGGGGACCCTGGAATGCGCAAGGGCCTTGCGAACCTTGGATTGAGCTTCCTTGATAGCGGCAGCGAAGGACTGAGTGGAGATAGAAGATTGGAAGCGCAGCGGCAGGAGGTTCAAGTACATGCCAATGGCCTCCTGTGCCCCGCGCTCTGTGCGATTCGCATCAGCCATGCCAATGACCAAGTCATCGCCACCGCCAGCTCCCACCAGGCGGGAAAGAAGAGCCCGGAAAGTGGCAAGGTACACATGGAAGGGGGAGACTCGGTGCGTCTTGACCACGTCCTTGATCTGTGCAGCAACCCGGCCGGAGACACGGACGTCAACCTTGTGAGCATCGTAATGTACAAGCGCTCGGCGGGTCTTAGTGAGACTGAAAGGCAGAACTGGGAGAACAGGGGGCAGAGTATCGAATTCAGCCTTCCAAAATGCAAGCTCAGTCTTCATATCACCAGAGGCGATAAGGCTGCGCTGCCGAGTCGAAAAGTCGGGAAACTGGAGCGACGGTGTGAGACGAGCCCCGTGGTAGGCTTTGTGGAGATCAGAAAGGAGGACACCAAGGCTGATACCATCCATGTTGATGTGATGGTACCCAATTGTCAGGTAATGTGTACGTTGTCCGTTGGTGGAGTCGGAAAGGACCGAGATCTGCATTGTGTCTCCGGTCTCAAGGGAGTAAACATGGGTGACCATCCTCTGGTACTCTTCTTGGGCCTCTACAGGCCCCGAGATGGTGCGGTGTTGTAGCTCAAGTTTTGACTTGGCCATGACTTTTTGCACAGGACGGCCCTGTTCATCGAGAGTGAACTTTGTTCGCAAAGATTCGTGGTGTTGTCCAACTTTCAGGACAGCTCGGGCCAGGTCTTGCACACGCAAGTCCCCTTGAATAGCCATCGTTGTGGCAATGTTGAAAGCCGTCTTGGTTTCGAGATATTGTTGAAGAAACCAGAATCTGGATTGACCAAAAGACATTGGCTCCGTCCGGGCCACAGTTGCTGCAACGGCGACGTTTCTGGTCTTATCAAGCTGGTGAATCGAGTCGGCGTTGATAATGGGCCCTAGCTCAAGCCCAGGGGTGGAAAGCGGCGTAAGCTCCCGATTGATACCGGATTCGTTTGATTCTGCAGAAGATGTCAAATCTCCTCGGCTTCCACCGTCACTGCTGCTATCCTCAGAGTAGGACACAAGGACTGGTGGAGGTCCTCCGGTCGGCACCTCGAGCTTCTCGGTGTCGATCCCAGGCTGGCCGTTCGCCAGTGGTGGCGCTGTAGCTTCTGCCTTCATCTCCTCGACATTTGCCAAGTTGAAGGGAGATGTGGCATCCACGTTCGGCATTAGGTCGCTTGACATGTTATCCAGGGCAAATTCCAGCATGTCACCGACAGAAGCGCCGCCAAGAATCTTGAGTACCGGAAGATCAACCTGCAGCTCTCGCAAGAACCATGAACGAATGTCTACCGCCACCAGGGAGTCAACTCCAAGCTCGTCTGCGGCAAGATGAAGCTCCAAGGCGCTATCAGACTGTAGCATTCCCTGAAGACGAGTCACGAAAGCGTCTCTGATGACTGCGAAGGCAGCCTCTTTTGTCTTTACAAGAAGGAGGCTGGCCTTAACAGGCATAGTGGTGCTCGAACCATCCTCCTCTTTCTTGTTGTTAATTCTCTTGATTACGGCATGGCCCACCATGGGGTTCGCCATCCACCGAATTGGTCGCTCTTCGCCTGGTTGTGCGATTCGCACGCCGCAGACAACTTCGGGGGATGGGGCGGCCCAGCTGTTGTCATCGGACCGGGGCCTACCTGCTAGGATGCCCTCGCAGAAAAGCTGGTGAACCTCGCGTTCCGACAGCGGCGTATAACCTCTTTCTTTGATGCGTAGAATCTCCTTCTGTGTCAGTTCGCGAGCCATGTAACCAATGCCAATGACGGAACCAATGGCGATGACTGACGCCGGCTGGCCCCTCCTGCGACGGCGGGCGGCCAAACCGTTCATGAAAAGATTGGCTGCAGTATAGTTGCTCTGGCCATGGTTGCCGAGGACGCTAGCCATGGAACTGAAGAAAATGGCGAAATCAAGCTGTTCATCAGCCAGGAGATCGTCTAGGTGTCGGCTGCCGTCCACCTTGGGACGCAGGACGCGATTCAGAACCTCGGCCGTCATGTCCCTGATTGGTGTGTCCTGAAGGACCATGGCTCCGTTGGCAAAGCCAGCGAGCGGGGGCATGGTTTCGCGAATGACCGAAACTAGCTTTGCAACGGAGCTCTTATCCGTCACATCGTTGGCGATAAACTGAACTCCAGTGCCGCCAAGGGCTTTCACCTTTCGGAGCCATCCCTCATCGACAACCGGTTGTCGACTCGTCAGCACCACGTACTTGGCTCCGTGCCTAACCATCCAGGTGCAAATGGACTTGCCCATTTGTCCAGACAACCCAACAAGCAGATAGGTGCGGTCTGGACGGAAGCTGAATCTCTTGTCAACATTCTCAGCCTTGACTGATACCATTGTCTGTGGACCCGAGGCGGCCCATGTCAGAGCAGTGTCCAGGGACAATGGCGCTGAAAGTGTGGGAAGCTCCGACAAGCTGACGATATTGACAGGTATATCACCAGTCGTTGGTTTGAATGAAAGTTCCGAAATGATGGAAGAAATTCGGGACAGTTTCGAGAAATGGCCAGCCTTGTAGGTTCGCTGCTCGATGGCATCCGTCTCGACAAGGTCGGCCGATGTAAGGGTAAAACCGTTCTTCCCAACAACAGCAGAAATCATGTTGCCGATGCTGTTGCTATTTGGTGAGCTATCAGAGACTCCACTCAAATCTA
This sequence comes from Verticillium dahliae VdLs.17, assembly GCF_000150675.1. Classification (NCBI taxonomy): domain Eukaryota; kingdom Fungi; phylum Ascomycota; class Sordariomycetes; order Glomerellales; family Plectosphaerellaceae; genus Verticillium; species Verticillium dahliae. The sequence goes on along the minus strand of NW_009276923.1, from coordinate 429,056 downwards.
CGAGAAGATGTGCGTCTGTGGGAAGAACATAGCTTAAGGTAAGCTCGGAAGTTCGAGGGTGGATTTCCACAATGTCAGAGGCATCCTCAGTGACGACACCCCCAGTCCGAGTTTGGATGACTGTGATGCCTTCAGCCTCGGCCTGAGCGGAAAGAGCTTTAGCAACAAATGGCGGTATGTTGTGCGCAATGAGTTTGGTCGCGGAAGTTGACTCGGCGAAATCGACAATCCTGCTGGCAATTATCGCACCTGCGAATCTCGCAAGGAGTTGTGGCGTCGGTTCCGTGTCGTCCATGGGGAAGACCCAGCTTTTGGGGAGTTCCAGGGACGAGTGTAGAGATTTAGAGAGTGTAAGAGCAGTCTTTCCCGCTCCCTTGATCATACCGACACTGGCATAAAAGGCCACGGATTCTGACAACTTGAGAGGTAGAAGCAAGGAGTGGAGGACTTCGATGGCAACACGATCGTCGCCGTCAACGAGTAGATGTTGCCCCACAGCATGCTGCTCCTCTCGAAGCTCGTAGTTCCCGCCGGAGAGGCGATCTACGACCACCCTAGTGCTTTGAGGGTCGACCTCAGTAAGCACTGTTCTTCTCGTTGAGTTATACCGATCGTTTCTTTCCTTAGACGCACGGAGTCGAGGAATCAAGATTCGGTCGCCCTCTTCAATCACGATTTCGGGCTCTATGCTCCAGAGCAATTGGTACCCATCGTCAACTGGGCTCCACTGCTCCAAGATCTGGAGCCGCAAGAGTTCTTGTGCGACCAGTTCAGCTCTCATCTTGGCGTTGTCTGTGAAGTCGAGGAACTGCAGTCGGAGCTGCGGCATCTCCTCAAGGGCGGTGCGCGCCCAGCCAATGGTCATGTTCATATACGGATCGCCGCCAGCGCGCGCGTCTCGCGTGACCCAGACAACGTTGCGAGACCGTTCAATCAGTCGCTTCATTGCCTCTAACCTGTCCTCGGTGACTCCCTTGAAAACAGGCGAGTCAAGGTCAGTGAGTGAGAGGACGGTGGACATCGGAGCCATGTCAATCTGAAGTAGGTCCTCAGGCGTGGAGACATGTCGAACGGCTTTGAACCACTGAGAAACCAAAGGTCCTACCTCACCAGCTAGCAACGAAGACTGCAGCTTGGTACCACCAAGGATGATGAGCTCTGCGGCCGGCGTCGCGGGGCAAGGAGCCGAAAGGGGCCTGCGGAGCGAGGTGACGCGGTCGTCGAGCGCCTGAGCGACGAGAACATTGAAAGGCCAGGGCTCGGGGTCTAGGTCGGGCGTAACAGCATCGACGGTGGAAAAACCAGTCTTCTGAAGGACCGTGTTCCAGTGACTGGCGCTGACACAGGGACTAAACTCGCGGCCATCATGGGCATCTCCTAGCCACCAGCCCGGCAACCCAGACATGGCGAATGTGGTTCGGATTGGACGTACATTGGTCAGCTCAAGCATGACAACGTAACCACCGGGCTTCAGGAGACGCCGCACGTTGCGCATTGTTTCGTACAGGTCGCGTGTTGCATGCAGGACCAAGGAGGCCACGACCACATCGTACGAGTGCTCCACGAAGCCCTGCTCCACGACGTCCTTTTCAGCGTCTAGCACTCTAAAGTCCATCCGATCGTCGAACCTGGAAAATACCTCGCGAGCCTTCGGGAAGAATCCGCCCGAGATATCGGTAAAGGTATAGGACGAGAAAGAATTACCAAGGTGAGGAATGATAATCTTGGTAGCGCCGCCGGTACCAGCTCCCACCTCGATAATGTTCATGTGTGGGAAGCGATGGGTGATCTGTGAGACAGCCTCGGCCAGGAAGTGTGAGTTCTCGTCAAAACCGAGACACTGGGCATAAAAATCGTGTAAAACGTTGTCCTCCATCATGTGCTCGAGAATAGACGTCTCGCCCCGCACGGCCGCTGCCAGGTTTCGGCCTACAGCGCCGACCAATTTCATCTCGACCTTGTGCCTGAATCTGTACATAAGGGCAGCAATGTCCTCATCTGTGTCGTCGTACCAATGAGGGTTCGTGTGCGGATCTTGACCAGAACGCAGTTCTCCCAGTGTCTTGCGAGCAAAGTTGACCAGACGCTTGTGGTGCCACGCCGACTTTTCAATGTCCTCTGGCGTCAGCTCGGCCAGCAGATTCTTCAAATAGTGATAGCAAATTCTTTCCGCGACCTCGGCAAGTTCGTAGTCTGCATCTGTCGCTCGGCGGCCCTTGACCATGAGGTTACCGTCCGGTTGAGCTACGCCCAGTTCATACGCCCAGAAAAGCTGCGCGTCTTGCTCTGGCGTTGGTGGCGTCAGAGGCACAACTTCGATGCCGTGCATTTGAATCATGGCGGTTTCACCATCCTTCGCAAACAAGTGTGCGTCTCCGCTTACCGTGCCATTCGAATCAACAATGGAGTCTACTGGGAGCTGACCGGCCCCAAGAGTTTCCCTCTCTAGAAGCGGGAGATCGATGGAGACGCGGCGTATTTTTGTCGGCACGTGCAGTGCATACAGCTTTCCGTCTCCAGGGAAGCAAAACGCGAGCAACACGGCCTGAATGGTACAGTCGATCATGGCAGGATGGACAGTGGGAGACCGGAGGGGATCTTGGCGAGCAGGGTTTGCGATGACACCCGTGCCGGCGTCAAGGGTACGCTTGAGCTCTGACAGTCCCTGAAAGAGCCCTGAATACTCGTAGCCAACTTCAGCGAGATTGGCATAGAACTGTTTCGCGTCCACGTTTACGCCGTTGACGAGCTGCTCCGAGCGGGGGGGAAGAAGTGGCAACGACGTGCTTCCCTCAACAATATCGCTGATCAGTGCCCCATCCTCGAGATTGAGATGCACGCGACATGAGCAGCGAAGTGGTAGAGAAGAGACATCTGAGTTGGCCAGACCGGCGTAGAAGCGAATCGTGCCGTTGATTGATCTAGCATTTTCGTCGTACTCCTCATCAAGGGTCAAGGTGAGCAGGGTCTCAACACCCAGGCTGCGATCATCGAAGATGATGCCCTTTCCAATGACAAAGTCAAGAATGTCCATACCCTTAATGGCAAGAGTCTCACCCCGACGGGCCACCAGGATACGGCACGCATCGATAGCCATTGAGAGGTAACCTGCTGCTGGAAAAATGATTTGTCCTTGTACCATATGACCTCCGAGCCAGGGAATCTCCTTGGGTGAGAGGAGGTTCTTCCAACGGAGGAGTGTCGGGTCGGTTCCATCGGGACAGCAGACACCCAGAAGATCGTGGTAAGGCGTCTTGCGAGTTCTGGTGGCTTTGACCAACCGGGACTCTCTCCAGTAGACGCGGTCATGGTCAAATGCGTAAGGAGGGAGGTTCTTGATAACGTTGGGCTGCTGTTCCCCTGACATTGTAGCATCAAACGACTCGAGCTGAAGTAAATCGCTGTTGGGAGAGAGATGGCTCCAGAGATATCCAAGTGCGTCGGCGAACGATTCCACATCATCGACGCCGCGCGAGAGAACGCCAGTGTACGGGATACGGTTACCCTGGACTTCCTGGATGGTCTGTAGAGCTGGACCTTGAAGAGCCGGATGAGGCCCGACCTCAAAAGCCAGGTCAAAGGGGCCCTTGGTGTCGATAGCCTTTTTGAGAGCTTGCGCAAACAGAACCGGCTTGACCATATTATCTCGCCAGTATTCGCCATCAAGACCTTCGGATTGAAATTTCATTTCCTCTTGATCCTCCCGGACACTTGAGAACCAAGAGCAAACCAGACCTTCGCCTTTCCGGTCGTCGAGAACCCGAACATGGCAGCTACGCATCGATTCCACGTACGGCCCGGCCGGCGGGAGCATATGATGCGAGTGGTATGCGGTGTCCACGCGAAGGAGTCGCACAAACCTGCCCTCGTCTTGTAGGATAGACTCCGCTTCTTTCACAGCGTCCGAGTCTCCAGACAAGGTAACGCTGGAGGACGAGTTGCAGGCGGCGACGCAGATGCGACCTTGCATCTCCTCGAATGCGCAGAACTCCTGAGCATCCTCAACAGACGTTCCGACAGCTAGCATGGCACCCTTCTGACCTTTGGTTCCTTTTGCGAGGCTTGAATGAAGACCACGGTAGTAGGCGATACGAATAGCATCTTCTGCGCAGATCAAGCCGGCGGCGTACGCAGCACCGATCTCGCCCGAAGAGTGGCCAACAACGGCCTCGAAGCCGATGCCCGATGCTTTAAGCATCTCAACTAGAATAACCTGGACAGCCGTGCACAGAGGCTGCGAGAGTGCTGCCTGGGCGATACGAGACTTGTCCGCTCCAACGAGAAGCTCCTCCCTCAATGACCACGTAGGTGCATCCGGAAGGAGACTCAGGCTAACCTCCAGACAGTCGACAATCTTGGAGACAAAGTTGGAGCCAATAATGAGAGATCGTCCCATAGCCGCCCACTGTGCTCCTTGACCTGTAAAGATGCCAAGGATCTTGGGCTTCAGCGAAGGCAGCAGGTTGATGGGCTCGTAGGTGGATCCGAGCCTTTTGTCAATCTTGGCCCTAAGCTGTGCAACGCTGCACGCAGAGAAGAACCAGCGGTGCTGGAACTTGCTGCGGCGGGTGGCGAGGGTCCAGGCGAGATCCGTCAGACTGACTTCGGAGTTGTTTTCGAGCCAAACGGAGAGGCGACGCGCCTGTTCGAACAGAGCCTTCTCTGACGCAGCGGAGAGACAGATTGGGAGGAAAGACGGAGCTGACCGAAGTGACCGCTGAGGTTGATCCCAGATACCAGGAACATACTGCTCAACGATTGCGTGTGCATTGGTCCCGCCGAACCCGAAGCTGTTGACACTTGCTCGTCGAGGAATACCTTCTGGAAGCTCTGGCCAAGACCGAGCTGCCGTAGCTATCTCAAGATGCTTGTAGAAGGGCTCCACGGCCGGACTGAGCCTGTTGAAAAGCATGTTTGGAGGAATAATCTACGAAATGAGAATATGTGATGAGTTCACGTCCTATCTTCTCCTGGTTGTGTTTTGTGGCTTGAGTCAACTCACAGAGTGTTGGATTGCAAGCGAGGCTTTCATGAGTGCGGCAATACCGGCGGTTCCCTCAGTGTGTCCAATGACAGTCTTGATAGACCCTACGTAGAGAATGTCGTTGGAATCGACGCTAGTGTTGTCAGCTCCGAAAAATGCCTTCTGGATAGCCGAAGCTTCGATGGGGTCTCCAGCAGGTGTGCCTTTGGTGAGTTGGTGTCAGCCATCTTTCCAAGTTGCCAAAGTTGATGGGTCAAAAATGGAGACGCGTCTTACCGGTGCCATGAGCTTCAAAGTATTGGCATCGCTCGAACGGATCGGTGAGATCGAGACCGGCTTTGGAATAGGTACGTCTAATGAGAGCCTCCTGTGCCGTGCTGCTTGGCATAGTAATACCTGTGGTACGACTACAACATTTGTTGCTCTCGTTAGTTCCAGTCTGGATCCGACAAGGCATTGTACACGCAGCTCAATAGACAGTGGGGAGTTCCACTTACCCGTCTTGGTTGACGCCAGTGTCTCGAATGATGGATTCAATATGGTCGCCATCACGAATGGCATCGCTCAGCTTCTTCAGCACTACTGCAGCAACACCGTCGCCCCGCGCGTAGCCGTCGGCATCAGCGTCCCACATGCGCGATCGACTGCCTGGCGAAAGCATATGAAGCTTGCTCTCCGTGATATATCCCACTAATTATCGAAGATTGTGGTTAATACAGAGTATCTTATTTCCTAAGCAGGAAGCTTTGGCGCAAATAGTCAACTTACTAGGACTTAAAAGCAGGTTTGCGCCAGCAGCGATTGCCACCCGAGAGGTGCCATTGCGAAGAGTTTCAACGGCTTGGTGAACAGCGATGAGGCTGGACGAGCAGGCTGTGTCGATGGTCATGCAGGGGCCGTGCCAGTCGAAGAAGTACGAAATGCGATTCGACATGATGCTGCGGCCGGTGGCTGTAGCAGTGTAAGTCGGCAGCTGGTCGACATCGCCTGCCACAATGTTGCTGTACTCTTCACACATCAGTCCAACGTAAACCGCCGTGTCGGACCCTTGCATTTTTTCCATGGCAAAACCAGCAGCCTCGATGGACTCATAGACCGTCTCCATGAGAATACGCTGCTGAGGATCAATGCTGTGGGCCTCGACTGGCTTGATCTTGAAGAACTGGGCGTCGAACACCCGATGATCCTCTGTCAACATGTACGATTCCTTGACATTGGAGCTACCATGGTACTCTCCATCTTCGTTATAAAATCCCTCGGGATCGAAGCGTACCGGCGGAATTTTGGCCAGAACATCTCGAGGCTCGCGCAGAAGAGTCCAGAGCTTCGATGGTGACGAGGATTCTCCGGGAAAGCGACAGGCACTTCCAACAATCGCAATGGGCTCGCTCGTGTAGTTTTCCATCTTGAAACAGATAGAATACTATCAGAACTTGAAGTCAAATAAAGATGCCGCAACTTGGTTGAACAAGACGAGTTCGAGTTGAAAGAAACAGCGTGCAAGATCGGAAACCACTAACAGAACAGACTATCATTGATATATTGCCTATCGCTTAACGCGCCCATCCCTTTTCGAAATCGCCACAAGAATAACCTTAGGTTGCGATTCCCAAGTACCAGCCTACACTGACTACCTACCTGGCCCACCCCTCAGGATGCCGAAAGGTGTGAAGGCATCTAGCTACGGGATCCGGGCAAGGCTTACCCGACACAGCCCTTGCGCAACGCCTACTAGGGTGCGCAGAGTGATCGCAGCCTTCTTTTCGCCTAGCCCGAGCTGACAATCTTCAATCTCTCCGTAGCCCGGAATAGTCCATCGATCCAGCCTCGGTAGCGACTCGAGTTTCGGATGAAAGGCGTGCCTGAACCGAACCTGGGCAGAGAGTCAAATTACAATTAACAGAATCAGTGACAACTTGCATGATATCAGTGCATCATTGGCCAATAATCAGATAATATCATTGCAGGAAGGCGGTTTTCCAGGCACAGCTTACTATCGGGGGCCAAATGACTTCAGCCCCAAGCTTCGGCCCGGATCTCCCAATGGGGCAATTCCACAGTGCAACCGAACGGATTCGGTGTTATTTTCTCGAACAGATTGACCACTTAGTCAAAGCCGAATGCGAAGAGGTCGTTTCGCAACAAACTTGAACAGAACATTCTTGGTGATCAGAAGGTTCTACGCTTCCGATGCGGAAGGGAATCTTCTCTTAGATCAAACTCTTAACATGACGACCAAAGAAAGAAACTCAAGCAAATGGAAATCTAAACCTCAGGCATTTGAAACACCAACTCACTCTATTCTCAATTTCTTGACGATTCGATTATAGACCTACTCAGCCTACTTTATCAACATGCTGTTTCACCGGACTCTGGCCAGCATCTGGTGCTTCGTCAGTGCAGTTTCCTCATGGCAACATACCTTTACTGCTGGAGGCTTTTCGGATTGCGATCAACCATGCTTCACAACAGACGTTTCTGCCTACCAGACCGTTAAGGGCCCGGTCTGGATGTCAACCTCTCCACGAGACCACATGACCCGATCTCTTTTGTCCGCCGTCAATGGATCAGCATGGGAACAGTGGTATTTTGACGTCGTATCCTCGAAAGCCGACGAGTCACTTATGATGTGTGTGTCCCGCGATGCGTCCTACACTATGATGGGCCAGGGCGTCCTACGGATTGAGTTCTTCGTCATGCTCGCTAACGGCACCATACTCGGCGGACCTGAATTTGTGGACCAATCTCGCGTCGAAGATTGTTGCGGCCACGTCCGCGGCGTATGGGAAGGTCCTGACCGATCGTACGCCTTCACAATCTCCCGCGACCTAAGTCACATCGAAGGCAACTTTGAACGCCCAGGTATCCGCGGCCAATTTGTCCTCGACGCCATTACTCCCGGTCGTTACGCTGATGGCTCCACGTGGCCGTCTACCACGGCGAATCATGAAGTTTCTCCCATGTTACGTATCGCTGAGCCGATGTCTGCAGGCCGAGCCAAGCTTGAGCTCATTTTGGACGGCGAAGAACCCAGAGTCATTGAGGGGCTTGGAGGTCATAACAGATTTTGGTCATCCAAAGATTGGTTCAGTCTGGTGAGCAAGTGGAATGTAGGTCGCGCTACTGTCGGCCCCTATCACATATCGATTTGGGAAGATGTCTCCAAACTCGACGGGAAGAAGTACCAGGGCAGCGTGCTGTTCAAAAACGGTGAGCCTTTGGTGCGAGCAAGTGGAGTCTTGCTGCCGAACACTTCCGAATCGACTCCTCAAGCGGATCATCTCTTTATGAACCGTCGTTATGGTGGCGATGTTCACAGCAACTGGGGCGACATGTCTACCGGCTGGACATTGGACTTCGTGTCTCCCAGTCGCGGCCAGCGATGGACGTTTGAATTAGAGCACAAGACACGCCCTTTTGAGGTGGGATTGGGTGAGAACAGAGGTTTGGCAGGCTATACTGAAGTCGTTTCCGGTGGCGAAGTAGGCGGCGAGCAGTTTGACTCAGGATATGGATGGACGGAGCTAGTCGACCTACCCAAAACCTTCTCACTCAAATTGATGATAGGCGTATGGTGGCAAATGGCAAGCTCGGGAGATCTCTTGTCATTCATGTGGAAGATGGTCAGCGCGCCATTTAGAAGTGGCTGATAGGGTTGCTCTCTCCTTTTTACATTCACTGTCGGTGTATCACCCAACTGCTGTACAGCTCTTAATACACGACTTTGAAACATCTTGAGCAGATTTCCCACTTTGAAGGTCGATGATATGCTGCTGTGTACGTATTTACAAGTCCACGTTAGCACCGACAACGACGTAGCCACCTGGATGCTCGAAATAAGGTGTCATTGCGGGGGCATGAGCAGATTGAAGAGGTCTTCTGCAGGCGAAATCCACAGTTAATTGTTGGGCGGAGGGTCAAAATACATGTGGATGCTGGCCATCCATAGCCGCTATGTATACGCCTTTGCAACCTCGATTGTTCATGATTCTACCCTTGAAAGATCTCAATCGGTGGTTCTGTAGGTGCTTTACGACACAGAGGAACTCTGGAGGCTGGGGGTTTCTCGGGAAGCGTGTATTTGGGGATCTTTCACATCTTGGCGAACACGAGCTGAATGCCGTTGCCCGCCCCCCCAAAGCTAGTTTGATGCACTATGATAAAACTCGCTCCAATCGGAAGCTAGCAAGTATGGCCATTGATTATCTCACGTCACTGTCCAATAATGCCTCCCAGATCACATCTTGCCTCCTTGCCCAAATGGTCAAGTGGCCTTCGTATTCGAAGACCTTCAAAGCGCTGCCAGTCAGCTTGTCCTGTGCCCTCCTAGCAAGAGGTACAGGACAGGCGTCATCGAAGCCGCCTTGCCACATTGTCAGATTCTTGCCCACAATGCTCTGCAAGTCGAAACCCCAAGCACGACCCATAAGCCCAGCTTCATAGGCCGCCCCACGGGAGTCCTGAGCAAAGGAGTGACGGGCAGACTCGATAAACCCGTCAGCAAACTCCTTGTTGTCAGCGAGGCACTTCCTATCGACAAAAGGTCTGCCCTCGGCCTCCTTTAGCAGCCGGGTTTTGAATAGTTCCGGATCTGTTCGTGCTGGCTTGCCCATGAGCCAGTCGAGGAGTGGTATAAGTAGAAACCAGAGGTATCCGACAATCCAAAGGGTGATCCGAGTGGAAAGCTTGATCCCTGTAGACCCAAGAGAGAGAGGGTAGATACCAGAAACAATGGCAGTACCTTGAAACCGAGGGAGGTCGTGTTTGCTGGTGGTAGATTGCTCATGGAGGCAGGCAAGCGCATATGGTGAACCACCCGCCACGGCAAGAATTCGACAGTCTCTGCCCACAAGCCCGAGTTGACGAGTAAGGGCAGATATATCTGCAGGCCAGTCGAGGAAGTGCCGTTCGGGCTGGTAGCTAGAGAACCCAATACCGGGGCGGTCGGGTGCAATGAGCCGGACAGAATGCCGAACAGCGGAGTCGTGCCAAAGAGCTGCCTCCTTATGCGAGCCTGGGAAGCCGTGAAAGAACAGAACTGGGGCGCCAGAGGGTTCGCCATACTCCGCATAAGAGAGTATTCTCCCATCGGAGAGGAGCAAGCCGGTCTCCTCGCCAACAGCTTCTTCGTGAGGGGCCATAGCTGCGATTGTGCTGACGACGAATAAATAATGTTAGAAACTGAGGTGGACAAACAGATGGCCTCCAAATTGAAACAATGCTGGCAGTGAGATATTCGACTTCGTTGGACGACGCGAAGCCCTTTACAAGAAACCAAGAAAGTCAACGAGCCACTGTTCGGACATGACACCAGTTTGAACGCATACCACCAAACCAGCCAAATCAGCTTCCATCTTCTGTTGGTCTGTACTATTCACTGTACATCACTCGAGCGCCTCGCGCTCCTGTCCGTCGCAGAGTGACTGCAACCCTATTCGGCGTTTCGGCTTCGGCGTCGGCGATTTGCACCACTCGTATACTCTGCGGAGAGAGATGGCTGCCGATGATCGGCTTGCGCTGGCCTGGGTCGATCTCAAAACTTCGCTTCGAGCCCGAGTGAGATCGGTGCACCTATTGGGTGGGTAGCATGCCCCCTATCAGCAATGCAGGGTCTGCCAGCCTACGCGGGACAGTAAGCGAACATTACTCGGTGTGGTTTTCGTGCTGGTAGAATTAGAATATCATCCCTATTCGGCTAGTTCGTTTGTCTGAAGGGGGGTCAGACTCTACCGGCTGTTCACATGCGGAACATAACTGGCCCGGATATCTCTTCAGCTGCGATTAACAGCCTGTTTGTTGGTGGGGTGGATCAACGGATTGCGCTGGCAGAGTGTGAAGAGTAACTGTGGCAGCTCCCAGTTGCAGAAATGCGTATGGTGTGGCGGACCCTGTCAGCCGCACCCAGTACATGCATCAGTTACCTTGGCTAGGTGCAGGTAAATGAGGCAACATCAGGAATCCTGAGTCCAGATCGTTCCTACAGCACGCCACAGCCAGGGCCAGATCCGCGCATTCCTTCAGCCCCTCTGTACCAGTCAAGCGATCTAGTGACTGAGGCCCTCGTGGGGGCTCCTGTATCCACAGGGCTAAATGCTCACCAGAATGCAGTGTAACATTGTAAGCCTGACGGTCTTCCTCCGCGCTGCCTCTTGGCGTAGGGCGAGGCGTAGGGCGAGAATCGGCCCGCGAATCCAGGGTCTTCCTATCAGCTATTGGTCGGTTATTATCGACTCGCTTCAACATTGTTACATTGCATTACCATGGTTCGTTTTGGGTTGAACGGCCAGTCATCTCAAGGCAGACACCGTTTGAAAGGCAGACAGCCCACCCTTTACGCATAGTTTATGAGATACCTTGATCAACTAGGGCATGAATTACGAGTATGGCCAAAATACACTGCTTAAAGGTAGCTTTCTTGACCAACAGCTGAAGTGCTAACGAGGACAGACGCATCCCATCCTAACCCTGAGGGGTAGCACAAGCTATTGGGCAGCGGCCGGGGCGGTTCATCGCTTGGCGGAATAACTCGTACCGATGAATCTTTAGTCACTTGGTTAACACTCAAGTTCTTATCGGCAAGTAACGACACAGTCTTCTCCGCGCGGCTTGCTCCGTCTACGCCACCCAGTTGCACCATAACAGATGGCCCTTGAGGCGGCCGCATTGCCGAATGGATCCTGCTAAGCACGCAACTCTACGGGATGGTTGTTGTGTTTTTCATCCTGAATTTTAGACAACACCAATGAGTTGTTCATTGCACCATGTAAAGCTAAAGATAAGTATCATATGGCTGAGCTGTCTCAATTCCTTCAAGGTTACGTGGGCGCTCGGTGTGCATGCATGTGCAGGCTGTGGCCGCCTTTGCCCCCAAGGATCTGCTCATTTCCGGGTTCGTTTCGATAAAACGCTCTCGAGTACGCGGATCCTATCCAACCAAGAAGCCTTCCCAAATAGACTTGTCAGTAAGCATTCAGCCAGGTGAGAGAGTCAATTTTTCAGTACACGCATGTAAAAGTCCCATTCGCACCTGGCAATTGGTTGATACATTTACGCCGGCCTGTCTCCTTGCCGTCGGAACCTGCCTTTAGCCACTCAGCTGTATTTACTGTCCGGGAACCGACAGAGCAGTGTGGGTGCGGGTCTCGGCGTGTCTTGAAGGTCGATTTTGGCTACCGGTTTGCTATATCCTCAGGGTCCAACGGGCCCGTGCTGGCTGTCTCACCACCATCTGTCAATTTTTCATTTTGCCCCTTGGGTGGTCTACAGTCAGTAAGCACCAATTATTTCATCATGTCCGATCCCAAAACTGCTAGTTCACCTGGATTTCTGGTACACGTCATGGGTCGACAAGCAAGGCATGCAGCATGCGATCGCTGTCGTGCCCACAAACTACGTTGTCAGTATGACAACGATAACGCTCGTGGCGGTAAGGCAGAGGACCAACCTGGTAGTCCGTCTCCCAGATGCCGCAGATGTAAACGAGCCAATATGGAATGCATACAGTCGACGAGCATCAGAGTGGTGCGTCCACCAAAATCGTCCATACGTGAGCTTTCAACCCCCAAAGAGAAGCCAAAAAGCCCGACCTCAGCAATGAAGTCGCAATCATCGCAACAAGCGCACGAGTTTATCGAGCAAAACAGCAGCACGAACACTGCCCTTACACTGGAGGGCTTCAGCGAGGCATTCGGGCACGCAGCAGGCTATACGTTCGATTTGCCTCGCGATGTGCAAGGTCATCATGCGGATAAGGAGACTTCCGACCCCAATGAAGTCGACTTTATGTTCAATGACTCTCTTCTCAGCTCAGGCCTGCAAGAATTCTCGGAAGATTTGCTCTTCATCGACATGGCCGAGGGTTGTACTGCACCAGAGCACGCGGCTCATGCACCTGTAGAAACCCGGGGTGGGCCGGGGTATCCATTTGACGCGTTAATGGCCAACCCACCAGCTGCTACTTTGGACTTTTCTTGCCGACAAAACGATCAATCAAATTCTTCCGTGAATTCACGAAGCGGACAATTGGAAGAGACACAACACAAGGTGCTTCAAGGTACATTAGCAACTTCCCTTGGCCACAGTGCTGGCGAAGGCCCCGGGGCCGGCGGAGGGCCTGAGGTGCAACGTGGCAGCGATTCCGATGGCAATACAGACTCCCTCATACAGCGGCTGTCTGTCCTCAGCGTCAGTCTACATGAACTCTCTGCGGAGACAGGGAAGCCAGCGCAGCCTGCGACCACCATTCGACAAAATGCCACACCACTCCTGGAAAGAATCGGCTTCCGCTGCGATGACTATCCCATCGATTCCATCCTCATGGCGACACAGACATTTGTCGAAATTCTAAGTGGTTTCATTCAAATGGAAAGCTGTCAATGTGCGGAGCTGGCTCTCAAAGTTCAAACACGCTCAGATGAGGGGCTGTCACAATTGGCACCTGATGTGGACTCATTCCCTACGTTCACTGGCGACGAAGATCATGTGAGAACTCAGAATCGGCACATTCAAGACCCTTCGACAAACATGGACACAGACATGTGTTTCGATGAGTACCATGGAAGCGACACAGAGTGCAGCAGCAGAGAGCAATCGAAGCTCGACATACATACTGCACTTATCATCATTTCGTGTTATACCCGTATCATGAGAATCTACAGTGATCTGGTCACTTATATCCGCCGACAAGTGCACGCCTCCGCTGGGCCTGGCGCTAGCATGAGTGATCGAATCGCAAACCTTCCTGTCTTGCAGCTGGGTACGATCCAGATCAGGAACGACACGGCTTTACAGGCCCTCCTCCTGGTGCGCATGGGTCTTCATATGATTGAGAGGATTGAACGCATACTGGAGACGCTCGTCGGGAAGTCGACATGTCCATGTAACAAGCCTATTGAGGCAGATGAAACCGACCAAGGGCTGAGACACCAACATAGTTCGCAACACAGACGCTCCGCATCATCTTCTATATTGAGCCAGACGTCTCGAACGATTGCCCTGGGAGGCAACGGCTTCGCAACCCCGTTGTCGCGCTCCTCGACATGTGGATCAGGTCATGGCGGTAGCTCGCGCAGGAGCGTGCTATCAGGGTCAGGTTCGACGTGCAGCCATACCGAGAAGAGGCCAAATCCTACAACTAGTTCTGCAATTAGACACATCATAGAGCTAGCTATAAAGCAGGAGGACTCCGAAAGCGAGGGAAACGGGAATAGAGGGATCGGGTCGCTGAAGGAGGATATACGGCTACTGGAGCAGCTCTTACAGTAACAAAAGGTCGACTTCGTACGTTGAGCAGCTGATGAATAAGAGTTTGGTGCATAGATTTTGACATGTTGACGGGCAAATCTTCCTTCACAGGCTAAGCTCGGAGAAGGGACCGCACTTGAATTCAAAAGTGAAATTTATTTAAGATCGAATGGAATGAGTCAATGCCAGAGTAGCGAACACCCAAGCCGGTCCATCAGCAACAACAAGCCTTGCCAGGCTCACCATGAGCCAGCCTCGAAGCGCTTTTTCCGTACTTTCAAAGGGAGCCCTGGCGTCTGAAAATCCCTGAAGTCCATCCCAAGCAAACTTAGAGAAGATCAGGTGTGCTGCCGTAAAAAAAGCACTCCAAAAGGAGTAATTGTTGGCGCCGTGTTCAGGCCCGTAGTAGAGCATAAGACTGACAATACCACCAGCAAGATAGAGGACGCCAAGCTCGGATACATTAGGTAGGTAGAATGCTTGATACCACAGCGGTAGAACCCTTCCACGAGATTGATAGGGCACCTTTTGGTGAAGGAAAGCTCTGAATGCAGTCTGCTGGTCATAGTTTGATTGAAGGCTGACATTCCAAGTACGTGTCAGGAGGACTAGTGGGCAACAGGATGTCGAGAACAGAAATTCTACTTACATCATGGAGCTTGTGATCACGGGGATAACCCTGAGTAATTCAGATGGAAGAGACATGTTTCGACAATGCGAACAAGATATGTGCGTGATCTGGAATAATCGAACTCAAAGGACTGTTTAGAGCGATCACTTGGATGCAAATGCATGCTTCACATTCTAGGTCAGGTTGGCTTCCATGTTTATTATGGCCAAGTCTACGCTGTCTGTTCACTGTGTAAAGTTCGGCTCTCTATCCACCAGCGCTTACTCCCCAATATGCCAAGGTATCGTGCGACAATCCTTGTTCAATCCCGATTGAAAGAGTTTCCAAATTGTAGCTTCATTGCTGATGAATGTCATTCCAGATCCCGAGAACATCACCCGACACGTCGGGCATCCAGTGGCATAACCCAAAGAGGCAATCCGGTCCGAGTGGATCACCCCACAACCCCGATCCGAACCGGTCGGGGGTCCAGACCGAATGTGCGGCTTCCAGAACTCGATAGGCAATGTACAAGACTGGTTCAAAATTCGGCCGGCTTTCCTCCTGTTGCTTTGTAGGCTCTGTATCATCGCCAGATATACCTTCTTCGATCACCTTGCCCCAGCTTGCTACCGAAATCAGTCCCAGGAGGCGTTGCTTATCTCCCTTCTCTACCCATCATATCCTTATCGAACCGTTTTTCCACTCGTTTGCATCCAAGATCAAGATGATTAGGTTCTCCAAAAGCGATTTCATGGATTTTGAATTGCATCGCATTCTTTCTGCTGCACCTTTTGAGGGCTCCGAGATCGCCGAATTTCTCCAAGGAGCATCACTGGCAGCTCAGGGGCCAAAGCAATGGCACCAAGCCTGGAATAAGGCTGGAGAGCAAGCCGAGGCCATCGCGTATGAGGCAGCTCAGCTCGGCGATGCCGTTTCCGCGCGAAAGGCACATCTGCGTGCTTGCAACTACTTCCGAGCCAGCCAATACATGATGTTCAGAGAAGAACTGCCACGCATTCTGCCGATTTCTGAGCGCAGTGTGCATAACTTTCGAGCAGCCATTCCTCTGCTCGAGAACTGCGCCTCTGTAGAGACACTTGCCATACCGTATATGACAGATGACGGTGCCACTTACATGCTGCCTGGGTACCTCTACCTACCAGCCAAATCCAGGCGGCTTGCTGCACAGAACGAAACGCTAGTACGCAAAAGGCAACTCAACGGCTCAAACTTGGACGAGACAATTCGCAACGTGCCAATCATACTGGCAACTTGTGGCGCCGACTCCACGCAGGAGGAGCATTATTTTATGGTAGCCTGCGCCGCCGTCGAGCGCGGTTATGCTGCTCTCAGCTTCGAGGGTCCGGGCCAAGGCCTTGTTCTCCGTAAGCATGGGCTGCCGTTTCGACCTGACTGGGAAGTGGTTGTGGGTGCTGTGCTCGACTACCTCTTTGAGCTCGTCAAGACGCAAGACCGGCTTCACTGCCTTGACACCTCGCGAATCGGCATCACAGGAGCAAGTATGGGTGGTTATCTGGCACTTCGCGGCGCGTCGGACCCAAGAATATCTGCTTGTGTTAGCATTGATCCTTTCTACAGCCTGTGGGATTTTGTCAAGGCGCG
This sequence comes from Verticillium dahliae VdLs.17, assembly GCF_000150675.1. Classification (NCBI taxonomy): domain Eukaryota; kingdom Fungi; phylum Ascomycota; class Sordariomycetes; order Glomerellales; family Plectosphaerellaceae; genus Verticillium; species Verticillium dahliae. The sequence continues at coordinate 412,593 of NW_009276923.1, read as the reverse complement.
TATGCCGGGGGGCCTCATGGGACTGTGGGAGAGCGGCTGGATCTCCGACTCGGTACTCAACGGTGTTGCTAGCATCGGCCGCATGCTAGGCACATTCCAGGATAAGTGGGAGTTGGAAAACTCCAAATGGATGTTTGGCATTGATATTCCGTCAGAGATGTTTCGCAGAGTGATGCACTTCACTCTTGGGGAGGTGCCACCCCTGGGTCGAGAGCGAAGCCTAGGCGGGGCGTCAGACGATCAGCAAGGATTCCTCCATCGCATCAAGTGTCCCGTTCTGGTTTCTGGAGCAGGTCAAAGTCTGTACTTCAAAACGCTTGGAGACACTACCAAGCAAATACAGACCGAACTGGTCAATGTGCCGGACTCAGACAAGGTAGTGTGGTTTTCTGAGGAACCAGGAGAGGGTGGGATTCAGGCTAAGATTGGAGCTTTTGGCTTGGCCCACATGCGGACTTTTGAATTCTTGGACAAAAGCTTTGGGATCCATCGCCAGGCATTGTGAGAGTTGAGCAAATAATTGATTATGTTATGCAGCAGAAGATTGAATGATCATATGTTCTTGGTAGTGAATAGCAGTAGAAGTAGAAGGATGGCTCTATCAAAGACTCCGGGTATCCATTCCGCAACTTTTACCTGTGCCAACAAGCTTAGAGTACATCCGCGCCGTAGATAACAGCAGACTGCTATGGGGTTCAATGGTGTTGGCCTTCACGGACGACGAAAACTTGTTAATGACTATAGTCTCGACGACTTTACTCGGGACAGGCCCATAAACCCGGGGATCTAACAAACAGTAGATACCAACTTCTCGCCGGAGACCTTTTGCATCTTCAAATCATCCAGACCCTTTAAGATCGAGTTCCAACCCCCGGCCAGCATTCTGATGGGATGGGGCAAAAGGTGCCCTTCGTCGATCAATCTCTGGCAGACGGGCCTCCACTCGAATCCTAGTTTGACATGTTCAGGAACGACGGGAAATGTGTAGCCTTTTCCAAGATCAATAGGTCTGCCGACCATTGTCATCCCCATGACCCACTCCCGTTTGACAACACTTCGTAGGCCTGGAAGATCAGGAATCCGTTCAATGGCCGTGTACTTGCCACCCATGCGGCCAAGTGCTTCGTGGCAGATCTTGACGCTGGACGGGGACGTAATGCAGTCAACGGCGTACTTAAGCCTGTTATTTGTGTGGGACTTGATGTCCGCAGCGCAAGTTGGAGAATGGTAATCGAAAACAGTCTCTGCGCCTCTCGACCTGACTAGCTCAAAGTTGTGGGGCGAACAGGTCGCAATAGGGACATGTCCGGACCTTTCAGGTGGTTTCAAGTCAGTGTTTTGTCTTGTCGAAAGGAATGACGATCAAAGTTGAGAGCCGGAGTTCAAGAAAATGCTACGTGAGAGAGAACAAAAACGTACAACTTGAGCAATTGGATGATCATGGCACCACTGGCGGTGCTCCCACCATAAACGAGCACTGTAGCAGGGTCCTCGGGGCCCTTGTTGAAGGGTAATGGTCTCAGCCCCAGCGAGCCGTAAATGACCACTGCAGCCGTGGTGATGCATGCACCTCCAATACTCGCCGCTGTTTCGTAGGACATGGAGTCTGGAATCCGGACGACTTCGAGCTCAAATGTCGGCACATACTCCTGAAAAGCCCCCGACTGGTGGTTCGACGGGTTTCCGCCCTGAACGGCGCCAAACACACGGTCGCCGACCTTCCACTGTGTCACAGCTGTGCCGACAGCTACGACATCCCCTGCAAAGTCCGTACCGTCGACGGCTCCTGGGGATGGAAAAGCTGCATACATCTTGAAATCGCTGGGATTGAGAGCTACAGACCGGGTCCGAATGAGGATCATGTTGTCGGCCGTGATGCGAGGCACAGGCACATCCTTCGCGATACCTAGTTGGAGATCTGGCTGCGTGATGATGGCTGTCTGCGTAGGAGGCGGCGTGAATTGCGTATGAACAGCCATGATGGTAAAATTGGTGGTGGGTAGGTCGGTAGGTCGGTAGAGCGCTGGAGCTTTGTTGCAGGAGCCAGAGATGCTTCTGTGTTTTACCCCTTTGACTTGGACATGAACGCAACCTAGGTAGCTGAGAGGGAATCGTGACTCTTCCTTCAATGTACCAGACACTCGACCGCCCAGTCCCGGCCGAGCCTTCCATCCTACAAGCCGGCGGTTCGCGCCCGTCTGAATATGGTCCTACCACCCAAGTTCGGTGTAAATCTCCATATTGGGAAGGGCTGTGATCCAGCTGGGTTCTGGGCCGAAGAACAGCATAGGCTGCATAACCCCCTGAAGGATGAATGAAGCACAGCGCGTGTGTGCACCGAAAGTCGGCCGCCGTCCTGTCGTTCACGGGTCTTGTTTCACCGATTCGGCCAACCTTCAGGGGCCGTTTTCCCAACCTACAGGCCCTCGGCGACAGCCTACGAGAAACTGTTCAGCGTGCCGAGCTGAAAATAGAGAAGAATCTGAGGGATAGAATTGTGTTCTTATGAGCGGAACAGTACCAGCGAATTGTCATTTGCTACACAGCGAATCGACAGCTCCGTTGTTCCCCAGATTGCACTTCTCGACATCTGCCAACCCAAACTTTGCATTGCGCTTAGATCGCAGATTACTGCTATTGATTATATTTTCCTCGTTTCAGGCAATTAAAAAATGGCAGCGCCCGCTGAGAAGTCACTCAAGGACATGACAGGCCAGTGGTTTGTCGCCACTAAGCTGTGTGAGGGCTTCGAGCAGTACCTCAGCCTGCAAGGTCTCCCCTGGTGGAAGCGTCAGGTAAGCTCGATATACCCTCTCTCCCAATACATTCTTCGTGTGTTGCTTCTAACTTTACATCCACACCCTCACAGTTTCTTCATATTCTCACAGTCAAGGAAACCCACACCCAATACGTAGACTCGGAAGGCATCACCCACATCGACGTGGCCCTGAGTATCAGCGGTGGGTTCGGCGGGAACTCTGAGAACCGTATCATCGACAACAAGAAGCACGCCGTCGAGACGGAGATGCTAGGCACCCTATATGAGCAGTGCCGCTGGGCCAACCTCGAAGAAGTGGACGATGACCCTTGGCTCAAGGAAGGTTGGGTTTACACCAAAGACGAACGCGAGAACGGCGGGGCCGGGCCCAACGGAGAGTTGCACATTGAGAGCCGGGGCACCAATTCCAGCGGCAGCTTCTCGACCGTTGGCCTCTGGGGCTTTATCGAAATCAACGGCGCGCGCTATCATTGCCGCAAGGCCATCTGCCGGAAGGGCAAGGAGAAGGCCCGCGTGCTTGGAGTCTACGGCTATGTAGGGCCGGCTGAGAAGTGAGGTGCATATCTGGCTTATTTCCAATTGTGTTGATGTTTAAATTTATCTATGCAAGACGTAGCCCTTTTCCTCGCAAGACAAAAATGCTAGAGAAATGTTGCGAGGCACCTTTGACTCGTCGTGAGGACAAATCCTTATGAGCCATGACTCCAGTGACAGCAATTTCGGGGCGAGGTATCAGCGACATGCACACTAGCAATGACCCAAAGCGCCAGTAGTCATTTGATTCACCTTGGCTGCAAAGCTCTTCCTAGACCTCCCAGGGCACCCACATGCAGCGAAGGCACGCCGGCCACACTCAGCAGCATCTGGCGAGCACTGCCAATCTCGCCTGCAACCGAGCCGGCTCTCTTGACAAGTTCAGATCCGACGTCCTCCGCGAAATCCGGGAACCGTCCGCCAGCGGCACGCCTAGACAGATCGCCACTGTTCCAGCAGCCCAAAACGTCACGCAGCTGATCGAATAATTCCGAGGCCATCATAACGATAAGCAACATCTGCATGGCTATGGCCGAGGCGGCAGGAGGCGCGAAGGAGCCGATGCGCAGCTCGGGCAGGAGCACGGTCTTGCCGTCGGGCGTGACGGGCGTGATGTTATGGTTGACGCATCCCCTCATGTGACCGAAAATGACCTCGTAAATGTCGAAGACGCGGTTGGAGCACGACATTATGAGCAGTAAGGTGCCCTGGTCGGAGACGAGGTCCGACACTGGCCCGTCGCGTGGATACAGTGTCCTCAAAAGATCGATGAGCGATTGTGTCATGCGGAATGTCTCATCAATCGCGAAAAGGCGACCCTCAAGTGATGGGACCTTGTCTGATGCCACCATTGTGACGGGCGGGAGGGCAGCAGAATGCTCGTACAGGCGGACGTTGAGGTCGGCCAGCCTGCGCACAGGATGTACAATGTCCACGGCGCCTGAGCGGATTTCGCCAGTCGGGGTTGGGGGCGAGATCATTGCAGGGTCCATTTGCACCTCAGCGTCGCGGTCACTCGCGTCCAAAGTCATATCGACCACCTCTTCCGAGACCAGCGAGGAGGGAATCACGGGAGCCGATATCTTGGGTTCCTCGTCAACAACGGTTAACGGGGCGCCAGGGGGCCAAAAGTTTGCCAATTCCATGGGGAAATTCCATTCTGACGAGTTTGAAGACGCAGAGGTCGAGCCCAGACTGGAAAAGTCCATGTCAAGCAGAGCAGACAAGTCCGTGAGGCCGGGGGATTTGGAACTGGACAGGCTCGTACTCCTGTCGCTGGGACTGACGCCGGAGTCAAGGCCAGCGTTGAAATCATTGAGTCCAGCGGCGGCAAAGGGCAGAGACGAGTATGGATCGATGACATGATCCGGGCGCGGTGTCTCAGGCAGACGATGAGGTTTGCTTTGTGTATCCGCCAACGAAGGTTCTGTCGTCACTGTCGTCAATGGTACCGGGAGTTCCAACGATAGATCTTGAGGCTCTGGCCTCATTCCCACATCGCAGTTCTCATGGTTGCTATGTGTATTGCGGCGCTGTCGCGGACTGAAGATGCATGCGGTTCTCAAACGGCTGCATCGTGCACAAATGCCTTGGCCGTCCTGGCGTTGGCATCGGAGCTTTTGAGAATGGCAGCGATCGCACGCGAGGCGGTTCTGGGGGTTGGCCTCCCTCCGCACAGGCATGATGACGAACACGGTAGGGAGATGCTGAGGGTTGGAAAATCATGCGGCTATCACTGCGCGTGCGGGTGAAAAGGTTCGATGTATAGCGTGAGCAGATGTCAAGGTGAGGGGGATCAGGCAAAGTGGGGTCTTCAGAGGCAGAGAGGCACAGTCAAAAGCATCAGCATACCAATGAGCAAGCGCCGTCAGCCGTCAGCTGTTTACCTACCAACCAACCTGGGTACAGTTACCTATAGGGAGTAGTCTGTGCGAGACGAACTACCAACAAAGGAGGTTTCGTCATGTAAACACATTCAGCCGGGCGGATGGGCGCATACCGTTGCTCCTGTCGCCTGGAAAGGACAAAAACGCCGAACGTGGGGGCCAGGTCAAAACGCCGAACGTACATGAAAGCACACAGGGTCTCGTTTCGCCGAACTATGGGAATCACAACTTCGGGGGCGCTTCCAACATGGAAGATCTGCTATGGGACTCGGCGATTTGAAGTTTCCGCTGATTTCGGCCGATGGAAGATTGATGGAGCAACTGTCCTCTCACTTTCGGTGCTTGTGCCGCCTTTGTGACTGCTCAGTCTTAAGGGGCGCACGATTTTGTTGAAGAGCCTCAGCCGTCCACCCCAAATTCACTTATGTTATTCGTGGGACAGTTGTGCTAGACAATCTTGCCATATCCCTTTCCCTCCCCTTCCTTCTGATTTTCAGCACATCCACCACCTTTGTCAAGATATGGCTACCAAAACCAAAGGCGACACCGAGGGCGATGCTCCTGATATCACGGTGGCTTCTCGAGACGCCTTCGAGTCCGACCAGTCGAATTCAGGCGACAAACAAAACTCGTCCATCTCTGGAGATGGCGTTCAGCAGCCGACCAAGGATAAGAATGAAGAGGAAGACTTTGCCAAGGGCAAGTCATGGCGGTTCTGGGCCATATTCCCAGCCATCATGTTCACTACGCTGCTCTCAGCCATCGAGGTGACTGTTCTCTCCACAGCCATGCCTACAATTGTGCACGAGCTCGACGTCGGCAATAGCTACGCCTGGATCATCAACTCTTTTCTCCTCACAAGCACCGCATTTCTGCCCGTCATTGGGCAGCTCGCCGACGCCTGGGGCCGCCGGTGGCCTACCATCATCAGCGTTGCCATCTTCACAGTTGGCAGCGGCATCTGCGGTGGCGCCAATAACGCGGAGACGCTCATTGTAGGCCGTGCTATCCAAGGTCTCGGCAGTGGCGGTCTCAACATGCTCATCGATTTGATCATTTGTGATCTCATTCCCCTGCGTGAGCGTGGCAAGTTCATCGGCCTCGTCAATCTTGTTTTCGCCGTCGGCCTCTTCACGGGGCCGTTCATCGGTGGTAGCATCGTCCAGCACACTTCGTGGCGTTGGGTCTTCTGGATCAGCGTGCCAATCGGTGGCGTGTCGCTTTTGATGTTGTACGCCTTCCTTCGCGTCAACTATGTTCACGCTCCCTTCAAAGAGCGCGTCAAGACCATTGACTACATCGGCAACATCATGGTTCTCGGCTCTACGACAGCCATCCTGTATGCCCTCACCTATGCCGGTACCGAATACGCCTGGACTGACGGCCGCGTGCTGGCGCCACTGATCATCGGTCTCGCCGGCATGGTTGCTTTCCATTCGTACGAAGCTTCGAGATTCTGTAGCCATCCGACGATCCCACCTCACCTTTTCGGCAATCGCACGTCCTCCATCGCTTTCCTCATCACTTTCCTCCATGCCCTAATGACACTATGGACACTGTACTTCCTGCCCGTCTACTTCCAGGCCGTGCAGCTCGTTTCACCGAGCCGCTCAGGAGTACAGATCCTGCCCACCGTCTGCGCCATGATCCCACCGGCACTGATTGCCGGCCAATACCTCAGTCGCACAGGTAGATACAAGCTCCTGCACGTCGTCGGCAGCATCTTCATGGCCGCCGGCCTCGGCAGCTTCGCAGCCCTGAACCGAGACTCGAGCACGGCGGCATGGGTCTGCCTCCAGATGATCCCGTCGTTCGGCAACGGACTGCTGACGACGTCGCTGCTGCCAGCCGTGCAGGCGTGCCTCACAGACGAGGACAACGCATCGTCGACGTCGACCTGGGCGTACGTTCGCAGCTACGGCGCCATCTGGGGCGTGACGATCCCGGCGACGACGTTCAACAACATCTTCTCGCGGAACCTGTGGAAGATTTCTGACCCCGCTGTGCGCGCCGCTCTCGGCGGCGGCAATGCCTATTCGTATGCCGCGCGCGACTTTATCAAGTCGTTCCCCGTCGAGGCGCAGAACGAGATTCGCGAGGTTTATACGGACGCCCTACGTATCTCGTGGGCCGTGGCGGCGGGCATCATGGGCTTGGCTGTTGTGTTTTCGTTCTTTGAGAAGGACGTTGCGCTGAGAGCATCGCTGCAGACGCAGTTTGGCATCAAGGAGGAGCAAAAGGAGAAAGACGAGGAGGCATCGAAGCCGGGGGAGAAATAGGGCACCATGCTGGTCGTCTGGTAGTGTTGAAGGTCACCAGCGAACTGCTTCGGATATCTTCGATCTTTTCTGTCCGTCCTTGGGGATTCAAGTATACGATCGACACTTGACAGTGAGTGCAGGCAAGATGCAGAGAAGTAGAGCAGAGTGAAGAAAAACGTGTAATGTGCCACCAGGACGGACTTAGCAAGTGCGCCAAAAGCCGTCATGACGAAGAAAAGAATGCTTTGAGTTTTACAAATCGTTAAAGTGTTTTCATGGCGACTGTCTATCTTGAGTCATTTCACCCTACGTTGCATACGGATGGATGGGGCCAGACGTGGATAGGAAGTGTCGGAGCGTGGTTTAGAACAGAGGGAAGAGGTCTTCCGCACGTATTTCGCAGGTGATGGAATATAGGTAGGGGGTTGGAACACATCTGAATTCTGGCCTTCCGCAGCTTGGAGTGCCCTCCGCAGCCTATATGTATACGTTTCTCGTAGCCCCTAGCCCCTGACCGACCCCCTGCATGGCGGCTCCGCAGAGTCGCTTGACAATGATTTTCTCTGTGGCACATTGCTTGGGCTGGTCGTTGAGCTGGTTGTGCTCTGTCGCCGGTTGGCATTTTTCATGTTGGTATCGTGCTTCATGCGACTGAGCTATTGATTCGGCGGCGATTGTCCCCTTTTCTAACTAAGCTAAGTTCAAGTAGGTTCGTCAGAGATGTTGAAGTTCTCCAACTTCTGCTGTAATTGACGAATGGCAAGGTCGCGATCATCCTCCACTTTCCGCGCATCGTCTATTCTCCCGGCTCTCTCGAGGATCCTGCGATAATGTATCAAGGAATTCACCGTCCAGTCCGACCATCTTCCAAAAGTTTCGATGCTGGCCAGTATAGCTCGCAGAGCCGACTCCCTGGCAAGTTCCACTAGGCCCTCGGCCTCGTCGATCCTAGAGATAAGCATGTGGACGGCTGGCAGCATTTCCTTGTGGTCTAGATCGCCATCATGCATCGCAAGCACCTCCGTTGCCATGAGACGTCCTGAGCGGAGATCTCCCAGCTTGACGTAGGCAGCAGCCAGCGCCTTCTTCAGGTTTGCATGGTCCTTGCATTGTGTATGACCCTGTGCCTCAGCCGCAAGAACCATACACTGACCCATGGTGACAACTTCAGTAGGACTAACTAGGTCATAACAGAGGAGCCGGTCCATGGCGTCCGACAGCATGTCCTGAACGATGGGAAAGGCGGCACCGAGGGTCTTGTGTATGAGGTTGATGTATGCAAGAAGCATTCGGCTCGCATGCCTGACGATGTCTTGTGGGCTCAAATGGCGCATGAGCAACAGCATGCGGCGGAGGGGATGGGATGAGATGGCCCAAGGGAGTCGTTCAGAGACGCAACATAAGGCTTGTATAAGCCATTGGGAATACTCGGGATGGCCGCGAGCAAAATACAACACGGATGTGTACAAGAAGGGAAACAATAGCGGATCCTGGCGTGCAAGTTGTCGTGAACTTTGAGCGATGAAGATGTGGAGGAAACGATGAGCCTCGGCGTTCTTCCCTTCCTGCAGGACCCAGGTAGCGGACATGACGGAACTGCACCAACCCGGCACAATAGTCTCATTCTTGAGTCCGTCTCCCTCATCTCGTTGCCAGTGACCGGGCTCGCATGAACCTCTCACGTATGATTGGAGGAGGTGCATATAGTAGTCTGGTAGAAGGACGTCGGTAGGCGGACTTGGCATGACATGGGATGCGAGTTCGATCGTGTCTCTGTAGGGTGCCATTGTCGTATTCAGGGGCTGCAGAACACGACCAGCAAGAAGTTCCCTTCTGCTTTTGGGTAACCTCTGCAAGTATCGCCTCCTCTTCTTCTGATAGTCCAGCTGGCTCTCGGGGCGAGATGAAGGCCTCAGAGCGTGCTCGTGTTGCAATGCATCAAGAACACGCGGTATCGTCATGTTTTTTCTGATACCCCATTGCGTAAATCGCGATTTGTACATTTTTGTACTAGTACACATGGTCAGCAAGTAAGTTCCATCATGATTGGTCGCGGAGGTAGACATACCTCGCATGAAGTCCATACTCCAGACGCATACGCTCCATCAGCCTCGGCAGTGTCAAGCCTTGATCAAGGTAGAGCTCCGTAATCGTCACGCGCAAGTCATCCCAGCTCAAGGCAGGCATGCTGCTCTGCGGAACTGTGCTGGCGAAACCCTCCATCTCTGCTCTGTGCGGTGCGGCAATCTGAAGGCACGGTTGGGTCAGAGATGTCTGGACTATAGGCACAGAAGGTGCTCACGGGAATTTCAAGCTGCGGAAGATAGTTCCCTTTATAAGTACTCTGTAAAGGTGGTCCTCTTAAAGGCTCAGCTGAATTTGGTTCTGCTCGTGCATCCCCGGCTCCGGGGGTTTTTCTATTGAACACCTTATTTATCACTTAAGCTTGAGAGGGCAGCCAAATATTTTGCCATGATCGGCAAGGTGACATCGCCATCGCCACCACCAGACTCGGCGTCGAGGAATGAGGCGCAGTCTGTTTCTTCAGCTATTTTTGCCGGTAGGGAGGGGTGGTCTGACAGTCCTGGGGAGTCTCAATACTCATCTCTCTCTGGATTCGAGGTCATCATTCACCTAAAGTGGTGAAAGGGGAGTCGGTCAGTACCCGGCCAGCAGCTGTGACAGGTGGACGCACATCAAACTTGCACTTTCGACCCTCGCCCGACGAAAGGAGGCCGCCTTGGCATTATTGCCTGTTTTCTTTGACACTGAAGCCTAAGACACCTTCACTGCATGGTGTAAGATGCACTTTAGTGCGGGGGGGATGACTGGTGGCCCAACAAGTCCACACCGAGGCTGTGGGCAAGGGTTCTCGAATGAACAGGTCTGGAACATGTCCAACTCAAGAAAGCAGAGGAGAATAAATGCAGGTTGGGCCAGGGAAAGGGTGTCACACGACATGTGATCACATCCGTCACAGCGAACCACACAGGGCGACGCAGCCTTGTGAAATAGGTACCTTAGTGGACGTGAGATTCCTTCAACCAAAGATTTGCGATGTCCAATCTATATTGGAAGAAATTTGTGACCAAGTCATCTCATGATGGGACACGATTGGGCGAGCGATGTCAACGCCTTTGAATGCACATAAGTTCTTTGCATTGCCACCTTGTCTGCCTCTTTTGGGCCGACTGCCTCGGTGCTCCTTCGCCGTGACACACGAACGATGCTGCAAGGCCCGAGGATCAACTCCAGCATGCTCGATGAAGGACTTCATCCAGGTGGATTAGGAATAATTGGCAGGGCGCTCTCAATGCGAAGTACGCGCTTGGCTTGACATAAGTAGGACGACACTGCACGAAATACGCAAAGCAATGATCGATCTGTCCATCAACACTCCTCTCTCTCATACTCTACATGCACCAGATTCATCGCTTTCCACAGCTACCAGTGACTGCAATTTCGACCTCTCACTCATCGTTTCCACACCATGACCCGGGCTGAGGTTTTCCGGTCTCTCACGCCCTATTATGACAGCCAACACGGCCTCATCTTGGATCTTGGCCACAGGTTTGGCGCCTATCAAGAGGCCCTCCATGACACCGCCACACCACCCCACCGGCTGAGACAGGCTTGTGCCAATCTCATCGAAGACATCAACGATGATCTTGTGTCCCTCGGCTTTGGGGTCAGGGTCCAAGAGAACAGCAAGCTCAGCTCAGACCGGGCCGTCGCCGATCTGCGTCGCATCCGGGTCAGCATTTGCGCAGTCATGTCGCCAGATAATACGATGCCGATCTACTTCTACATCGGCGTGGCCACGGGCATCCTGCTTGCTGGCGCGAGGAACAAGGACAGCAAAGTCAGAGCCAAGAAGACCCTGCACGATATCAACATGTTTGCCTTGGACATGAAAATAAACCACGAAGCCCTCTGTGACGAGTTGCAGGCACTGGTTCTGGGGTCACACCCGACAATGGCCCTGAACTTTGTCAAGATGCGGTTGCAGCATTTGCACAGTGACGACAAGGTCATCTTCGTCACGTCCGATCCAGGCGGCCGAAAGCTCTCTGACGCCCAGAGGGGGTTCGGAGCTGACAAGACGGCCGATCAGCGAACAGAGCCTCAAGAGCACAAGCGGCAGACCCAACACCTCTCTGGCCACGGTGAAGCGCGAGGCGTCGCCATTCCGAACGAGGCAGGCCAGGTTGATGTTGTTCAAATGAAGGATCTTACAGACCTGATCCGGCTCATCAGCGTCTCGGGAACTCCCCTCGTCTCACAGTTCCTGCCCGAGCAGCAGACAGTCAGATGCAGCACCTCGCCAGTACCAACAAGCCGCCTGCGCGAGAGTTCCAGTGGACGACGAAGCCGCCGCCATCGCCAGGAAGACATTGCGAGTTTTTCAGAAGCATGCGATGAATACGGTGGCCATGGAGAAGAGTTTGAACTGCTCACAGTCAGGCACCGCTCCGTAGAACGCTCTGGATCAAGAAGATCTCGAACCGATAGTCGACGGCCTGAGAGAGGATATGATGATCACCACGCAGACTGCCACTACTACCGAAGCAGCGTGCGCCTCGGGAGACGGCGCCCGCGGCTTTAGCGAGGCGTACTGGAGGGCACCCGCTGTTGTTCAGGATCACTGAGCTTATGTGGATAGACCTGCCGCAGTCAAGGAGAACTTGGGGCTCCTCCCATTAGGTTTTTTTCTCTATAGTTTTCCTTTCCAAGTTTCTTTGGCGCGATTCGGAAGCAAAGTCTACTTGATAGGTTGTTTGTTGATCATTTCAGCGATTTCGTTGGCAACTTTTCATGTGGCAACGCGGGTTGTTGGTGACTGGCATCGAGTGCTGTTATATTCGTTTATGCTCGAATTGTTTTGGAAAAATGTTTATAAGAAAAAGGATAAGATAAAGAAGAAAAAAAAAGAAAGGAGAAGGAAGATGATTTAATCGACTTTTATTTTCATGTTCATATGTCCTGATCTCTCAATATGATAAGAACAGGGTGGAGACCACTGCCTCGCTGGGTAGAGGGTAGAGAGGCACCGCTGAGTCAGCAGTTGACGCAGCAACACCCGATTTGTTTATTGTAGTGGGCAGGTCTCTCTCCATCCCACGCGAAACATCAGCTCCAGCCATCAACAATCTCGACCATTTGCCACAACCCCTCGACGACACTTGCATCCGACATCATCACCACCATCGAGACCGCCATCATGGCCTACAACCCCCGGATGAGCATCATCCCCAACCACCAGACGCAGAACCGCGCGCGCAAGAAGGAGGATGAAGCCGACGCGTTCATGCGCCTCCCTGACAAGGAGATTGTCGGCTGCATAACGGACATCGGCATCCCCTTCTCCGTGGCCGACCTCCAGAAGCCCAACCCGCTGCAGGTGCAGATGATCTTTGAGTGGTTCGCCGAGCTGCTGCTCAACGCGACGCGCGAGACGGTGGAGCCGGCGATGCGCGCGGCGGCCGAGGACGTGTGCGGCGAGTACAGCGACGTGGTGCCGCCCGACACGCGCAACCTCATGGGGTTCTACGTGTCGCTGCGGCGGCTGCTGCTCGAGTGCGGCGTGGCCGACTTTAGCTTCAACGACCTCTACAAGCCGAGCTACGACCGGCTCGTCAAGATCTTCAGCTACCTCATCAACTTTGTGCGGTTCCGCGAGAGCCAGACGACGGTGATTGACGAGCACTTCAACAAGGCCGAGACGACCAAGGCGCGCATCGAGAGCCTCTACGGCGAGAACCACGCCATGGAGGCGCGGCTCGAGGAGATGAAGCGCACGCGGCGGGCGCGCGAGGCGCAGATGCGCGAGAAGACGCTGCGCAACGAGGAGCTCAAGAAGACGCTGCTCGAGCTGCGGCGCAACCAGGAGCGCGTGGCGGCGCGGCTCGAGGAGGCGCGGCTGCGCAAGACGGCGCTCGCGGCGCAGCTCGAGGACCGCACGGCGGCCAAGCTGGCGACGCGGCAGGAGAGCGCCAAGCTGCGGCCGTACGCGTCGCAGAGCCCGACGGCGCTGCAGGCGACGCTGACGGAGCTCAGCAACACGCTGGCGCACGAGCGCGCGCACATGGACGGCCTCGACCGGCGGTCGCGCGCGCTGCAGACGTCGGCCGACTCGTTCGCCGTCGTGTCGACCGACGTGGCCTCGTGGCGTCAAGGTGCTCGACGAGGGCCCCCGCCGAGGCTGGCCAAGGAGGACGACGAGAACCTGGCCAACGCCCCGCAGGCCGGACGCCCTGGCCGAAGCCCGGCAAGGACGTGGGCGAGGGGGAGCGCACGGGGGGCCGTGGGGGCGGGCCCCGGGCCGGGAGGGGCTAGAAGCCCTCCTTCTCGTCTTGTTTTTTTCTTA
>NW_009276923.1:396034-398223 GCF_000150675.1 Verticillium dahliae VdLs.17 | reverse complement strand
TCGTCGCCGAAATGGTTCGCACCATCATCACCGTATCACGGTCCCGCTTCACAATGTTTCGTAATCCCGCCGTTGAAGCTTGTCTCGCTTAGGACACATTTGCTGGCCATTAGTAAAACGGCACCCTCAAAAAAGACAGGAACAAGCCAGCACTCGCGCTCATTCGAGGTATCACACAATGCTGCCTATGCCCTGGGCGCTCCACTCGCTCGTCTCGCGGTGCAGCGCGAGCAGGCCGTAGACGAGCAGCAGGGGGCGGTCTTCGTCCGGGGGCCGTCGGCGGGCCGTCTGCCGTCGGCGGGGCTGCGACCTTGGCGGGGTCGTGCGGCGAAAAGGCGGCGAGGTAGGCGCGTAGGTGGGCGACGGTGGGGAGGAAGGCGATGCGGATGTGTTTGGCGACGGCGACTTGGTAGAGGGGGGCTTGGAGCAGCGGCGACGCGGAGGTGGGTTGGAGGGTGCGTGCTGGCTCTGTGTCGAGGGCGGGCGTTGTCAGCTGGGCGTGGATGTCTTGCTGGAGGCTCGCGAGGAAGTCGGCTCGGGAGGCGCAGATGAGGAGGGTCGTGGGGTAGGTTTGGTAGGAGACGATGTAGTGGAGGAGGTCGGCGGGGGATGCTGGGGATTGGACGAGGGGGGTGATCATGGTGGGCGTGGCATTGGATGTGGGCAGAGTGAGTATGATGTGGTGATGCAGCGTGGTGATGCTCTGGTGGGTTGTTTATGGGGAAGTAGTAGATGGCGCCCACAGAGCAAACCCTAGGAAGGTATTAAGCTCGGGTCGTGAGATACAATGACCAGTTATCAATTCAATTTCATTTTTTTTTCATTGGTTATAATCCTTTCGTCTTCTCAACCTGCTTCGCATGGAACCATCAAGAGGTCTGGTGCTTGGTGGCGATCAGCTTGGGCATTGGAGGCCATGGAGAATGAGAAGTCGGGGATTTGCCTCAGTAAATCGTCCTGCTTTGACCATGTGGCACTTCAATCTTTTCTTGAGACTATAAAATCACAATAAAAAAACTACAAAAAAAACACCATGTTCGGACAGGCAGTTGATACTCGCAAGCACTCGACAGAACAACAGGCTGTACGGGCTCTCCTTTGGGGGCATTTTTGTCGACCACCTGTCAGGGCCGTCCAGCGCTTAGGGCCCAACCAGTCCCCTGTAATCTCAACATCCACTGTAATCTCAATATCCACTGTAATCTCAACAGCCTGAACACACCTCAGTCACCCAGGCTGCCAGGCTGCCAGGCTGCCAGGCAAGGAAGCCCCTTGGCAGCTCCCCACCTTCACAAGGCTGCCACCTTCACAAGGCTGCCACCTTCGCCAGCTGCCACACTCGCCAGCTGCTTCGCCAGCTGCCTCGCCAGGCTGCCACGCTCATCCATGACCGACGCAGGCGCGGCACGTCATTCCTGCCAGCCGCATCACCAAGCTCCCCTCGCCTCGGTCAACCTCACCCCTCATCATCCACCACCCCCAACTCCTCCGGCACCCTCGAGCGCCGCCGAGATGGAGTCTATAGCGAGGATATCCGATCTGCTCGAGAGCGGTGCGTCTTTCTCTATCCCCCGCCGCTTCGTCCCTCTCCCTCGCCCCGCCTCGCACCGCACCGCACCTTGGCGAGCTCCAGCTAACTCTTCGTCCCAGCCCGAGAGCTCACCCTCGATGCCGCCTCGGCTGCGCGCAGCTCACGCGCCTCTTCGCGACCCCTCGACCGGAACCAGATCAAGAAACTGCTCGACAGCCGGAATGATCGCGAGATTCTCGAGGGCTTGCGCCGCGTCATCTCGGTACGCCCACCACTGACCATACCACGAGAACCGCACCACGGAGAACGTCCCACAGACAAGCTGACATGTCCCAGATGATGTACCGCGCCCAGAAGACGCTGCCCTTCTTCTCGTCCGTCGTCAAGAACGTCGCCTCGCCCAACATTGAGATCAAAAAGCTCGTCTACATCTACCTCATCCACCACGCCGAGCAGGAGCCCGACCTCGCCCTGCTCTCCATCAACACGATCCAAAAGTCCCTCTCCGACACGAGCCCCCAGGTCCGCGCCCTCGCCCTCAAGACCATGTCCGGCATCCGCGTCCCCGTCATCAGCCAGATCGTCTCGCTCGCCATCAAAAAGGGCGTCGCCGACATGAGCCCCTTTGTGCGCCGCGCCGCCGCCCTCGCCATCCCCA
>NW_009276923.1:375246-395378 GCF_000150675.1 Verticillium dahliae VdLs.17 | reverse complement strand
TTCTACGGCGAGACCCCGTCACCACGGCACGGCGACACCCCTCCACGGCACGGAGACACCCCTCCACGGCACGGCGACTCTGCATCATCCGGTGACACACACCAGGTGCCCGTGCTCGACCCCGACCTCGTGCTGCTGCTCAACGGCATCAGGCCGCTGCTGCAGAGCCGCAACTCGGCCGTCGTCATCGCCACGACGCGATGCTACACCGACATTGGCACGCCCGAGTACCTCAAGGCCGCCATCGGGCCCCTCATCGCCCTGCTGCGCGGCCCGCAGGATGTCCAGCAGATTGCCCTCTACAACATAGTGTCCGTCTGCCTCTCGAGCCCGCAAGACTTTGTCAAGTACGCCAACCACTTTCTCATCCGCGCTACCGACCCTCCGCCGGTCTGGGAGCTCAAGCTCGAGGTCCTGACCCTCATCTTCCCCCACGCCACGGCCCGCGTCAAGAGCCTCATCCTCAGCGAGCTCGAACACTTTTCGGGGTCCACCGACAAGGCCCTCGTCAAGGAGGCCGTCCGCGCCATCGGCCGCTGTGCCCAGGCCGACGCCACCACGGCCCCTCGCTGCCTGCGACTGCTGCTCGCCCAGATCACCAGTCTCGACGGCACGCTGGCGGCCGAGTCCCTGACCGTCATCCGACACCTGATTCAGCAGGACCCCGAGGGCCACATTGCCACCGTCGTCCGCCTCGCCAAGAATCTCGACTCGGCGACCGACCCCCAGGCCCGCGCCACCATCATCTGGCTCGTCGGCGAGTTTGCCGGCATCAACGGCGAGGACAACATCGCCGCCGACGTGCTGCGCATCCTGGTCAAGGACTTTGCCAGCGAGTCCGAGGCAGCCAAGCGCCAGATTGTCCTGCTCGCCGCCAAGGTCTACCTGCACCACATCAACCGCCAGGCCGAGGACAAGACGCCCGAGACGCCTGAGACGCCCGAGACGCCCGAGCCCAACCAGGACGAGCACGTCGTCGCCAAGCTGTGGGACTACGTGCTGCTCCTCGTCCGCTACGACACGTCCTACGACCTCCGCGACCGCGCCAGGATGTACCGCGCCCTCCTGTCGGTGCCGCAGCTGGCGACGCTGATGCTCCTGGCGCCCAAGCCCGCCCCCCAGGCGCCGAGCCCCTCCGAGACGCGCAAGGGCTTCCCGCTCGGCTCAGCGACGCTCGTGCTGGCCGGCGGCGGAGGCGTCCACGGCCTGCGAGGCTACGAAGCCCTGCCGCCCTGGGTCGCCGACGGCCACGAGCCGGACCCCCGACTGCGCGACACGGAGCCGCCGACGCCGGCCTACGGCGAGGACAGGGTCGTGCCGGCGAGTCAGCGCCTCGACAGCGCCGCGAGATCGGCGCCGAGCGCCGCCATCGCGAGGTCGAATGGACTGGGCGCGCAGGGTGGGCAGGGTGGGCAGGGCGAAGCGGTAGGGGCGAAATCACTCGATGATTGGCTTGCAGAGGAAGAAGCCGACGACGATGACGATGAAGAGGACGCCGAGACGGACAGCGATGAAGAGGAGGAGGAGGAGGACGACGACGATGAAGACGAATACGAAGAGGAGTCAAGCGAGGGTGAAGAGGAGAATGACCGGCTCGTCAAATCACCATGAACTGACCTGGCTGTGCCCGTCAAATCCCGCCTTCATCCAGGCCAACGTTTTTGACGGCCTGGCGAATACCATGAAGAGACAAACAAAAGAGACAAACAAACAACGAATTCCTTTCCCATTTCACGTTGGCCCCATGTTTCTCGGGCGAATCGGGCGGCTTGTCCATTGTGCCGATCGCCGACCTCGTACATTTCAAGCTTAAACCCTGCCACGGTGCCGGCCCGATCGTCGCGACCCTCGACCACCTTCGCTTCGTCTCGGACCTGCGGCCTCATCTCCAGGACCCGTCAGACGAATGCACAGCCCTGCTCCGCCAAGCGTCATGACCCCTCCTCCTACGGCCTCGTTCCACCACTCAACGCTCGCGCCCCCCGGACCCGCGACTTGCCTCTTTGAGCGTCTGCGCCTTAAGCGACATCGACCACAACGTGCGTCCCACGCTTGCGGGGTCCGTTTTTTCGAGTGCGAGATGCCGAGTGCGAGCGCGCCATGCACTGCGATTAGCCGCTTGCCTTGTAACGGGTTCTAGAGCGGCCGGGGATGCCCATTCTTGGCGCGATGCTTGTGCTTGCTAAGAATGAGAGAAAGAAGCTTGTGTGTTCATGTTGCCGTCTCCCCGGTTCCGTCCTCTATTTGACTGTCTGCCATCATCCTGAGGGGCGCGTCCTCGTCCTTTTGTAGACCATTGATCTGCCACACACCCCTTTTTCTCTTCTCTCTCTCTCTCTCTCTCTTTTCTCGCTCTCGCTTTCTCAGCATTGCTTGCTTGTTTCTTGATCCCGAGCTAGCCGTGGACGTGGCTTGCCTAGCATCTCCTCGCAGCCGCAGATCAACCATTCTCGTCCCATAACCTTGCATCTGACGACCACCCTAGCTGCTCGCCATGTCGGACGCCCACAACGAAACGATTCGTCGGCCGTTTGACGAGTGCAGCGAGATCAGCATCTACTGTCCCGTCGAGGCCACGGTGCTGGGGTACTACCCCAACGTTGGCGCCAACATTTTCTTCACCGTCGCCTTTGGCATCGTGACAATTGTCTCTGGCTACATCGGCATCGAGAAGCGGACATGGACCTACATGGCTGCCGACACGGTGGGCGCCCTCCTTGAGACGGCTGGTATTCTTCTCCTATTCACATCTCTGCTCAGAAATCGCGAGGAGCACTAACAACGACGCAACAGGCTACGCCGGCCGCGTCCTCCTCAACGACAACCCCTGGAACTCGGACGCCTTCCAGCTGCAGATCTGCGCCATCATCCTGGCGCCGACGATGCTCTGCGTCGCCATCTACCTGACGCTCAAGCACGTCGCCCTCGCCCTGAGCCCGCCGCTGTCCCGCATCCGCCCACGCCTCTACCCCTGGATCTTCCTGCCCGCCGACCTCTCGTGCCTCGTCCTGCAGGCCATCGGCGGCGGCGTCTCGGCCGCCGCCGGCCGCACCAACGCCGCCCTGCTGAGCCACGGCAACCGCATGATCATCTCGGGCGTCGCGCTGCAGGTCGTCGTGCTGCTCTTCTTCGGCATCATGGGCGTCGACTACTGGGTGCGCGTGCGCCGCTGGGTGCGCGACGGCGACGGCCCCGACGCCGGCGCGCTCGCCGTGTACCGGGACGGCCGGTTCAGGAAGTTTGTGTGCGGCATCGCCGGGGCGTTTACGGCTATTATCATTCGATGCGTTTACCGGTTCGTCGCTCCTGTGCCCGTTTGGGAACATGTCGTTGGGGAGGGTGCCGTTTCGAGAGAAAACAGCGCGCTGACGTTTGTGCAGAATTGTCGAGATGGCTGGCGGTTGGGGAGTACGTTGCCCTCTTTTTCCTTGCGTTCTGGTGACTCCACGAATGTGTCACCAACACTTGACGGTTCCCGCGTCTCTTGTCCACTGCTAACACGCTCCAGAACCACATCATGCAGGACGAAATCTCGTTCATGATCCTCGACGCGACCCTCGTCCTCGTCGCCGTCTCGCTGCTGACGGCCTTTCACCCCGGCATCTTCTTCCCGCAGATGGCCGGCACCAGGAAGGCCAAGAGCGGCGCTGCATCGCCCGAGGAGGGCGTCGTCACCGAGTCGAAGAGCGTAGCGACCTCGTCCAAGGAGGGCAGCAAGACTGAAGAGTCGGGGAGGGAGTCGGCGTAGGTCGTGCGGAGGGACGTTGCTGGCGAGTGTACATAGGGAGTTGACTGGACACACGAGGATTTCGCGACGTGGCTTCAAATAGATTTGATACTTGTCCGCAAAAGGGGGGCAGAATTGATTGATTTAGATGTTGATCTGTCTTATGTCTGGTTCCGGTGCTGTGAAGCTGGACTTGTCGGGGTGGAAGGCCACCGCTGACCACCTCATCTATCCAGGTTAATACGATGTGAGTATCGCAATGGCTATCGTGCCTTTTATTGGAATCGCCCGGGTGAATCAGCTAGAGTAGTCTGACGAGACCAGTAGGTGGCAATCGTTCCTCACTGTGACTAGGAAGAGTCTACCCATGAGTTGAACGGCTCACGCCTGGGCTTTCAAGTCTGGTGCTTCAGGTTTATGAGGCACGTATCTCGCATATGTCCGATACCCGGCCATGTAGTCAACCACATCCAATGCCAGACGAGGCCAGTACAACCAGCGTCTCCTCGTAGCATTGGGCCTCCGCTGCCATTTGTCCATGTGCTACGATCAAGGCACGCGATACTTCGGCTTCTACTAGATAGGTCTGACAGTTCTGTCCGTACAGAAAAGTAGTTTTAGCCCTTCAATCATGAAATTGACCGCTTGGCGTGAGGTGGCCCTGCGGATCCGCCGAAAAGGGGGCCCTATTAGGGGTCGAGGACTACGAGAACGTAGGTATAAGGACTGCGGAGGGCCAGAATTGAGATGCATTCCGACCCCCTACCTATATCCTGGCTGCCCGCGGATCACGCATGAAGACCTCTTCACTGTGCTCCAGAACAAGCACTGATACCCGTGTCATGAGAGTCTTCTTCCAACGTCTATCCCGTTCATCTGCAGCCGTGGTGCCATGAGGAATGCAATGATACCCAGTCCCAAGGCAATTCGTTCGTTCGGGCCCTCGGGTACCCAGATCTGCAGATATACTTTCGGGTATCCGCAGAGTCACACAAGCTTCGACTACCCCACCCCGTTCCAACCTAATTCCCTCCGAAGTCCGGTCATCACAAACACCATCAATTAGCCTGCAGCACAGCAATGTCGACCGAGTCACGCCCCGGCAAGGCGGCCGGGAAGAGGGCCTCGCGCTCGTCGCTGGCCTGTCTGCCGTGCCGCTCACGTCATCTCAAGTGTGACGGCCGCCGACCACAATGCACACGATGTACTAACACCCAAGAGACCTGCACCTATGCTCAGTCTCGCCGCGGCGGTCTCGACCGTGCTGCTCTGGCAGCGGTAGCAGAGCGGCGTAAACAATGCGCCGCCGCGCAGGAGGCGGCCCACGGTCCGCTCCTCTCGCCGGTCTACAGCGACGACATCCATAGCAGCATACCAACAACGCTGTGCCATGACATCTCATCGCAAGACCGTGACGGATTGGCATCTACCGTCACCGTATCGGCAGTGGCGCCGCTGGACATTGACTGCAATGTCGCTCAGGACAGGCTTGTGAGCCTGTACTACGCCAACTTCCACCGGCTTCATCCGTTTGTCCCGCCGCAGAAGTGCCTCGTCAAGTTGTGCAGCGACGTATCGAACATGTCCACTTGGAAGCCCCTCGTTGTCGCTCTGCGCCTCGTTGGTCACATTTACGATGTACGCGAATGGCCGTCGTCTCTCGAAACAGAGATCCTCAGCTGTCTGTCGAGCAGTTCGTGTGAGAGGCCAGTGGCGGTACAAGCCCGTCTACTGCTCTCGATTGCCAAGTTTTGGTACGGTTCCGTTTCAGGCGCAAGACAACTGATGAATGAGGCGTTGCAATGCGCCCTAGACATGGGGCTTAACGAACGCGCGTTTGCGACAGCACACGGACAGGGCGATCCCGTCCTGGAGGAAAGCTGGCGGCGGACCTGGTGGATGCTGTACGTGCTTGATGCGTACTATGCAGGGACTCTGGGTCGCGAAGACTTTTCCCTCCAGGATGCGGAGGCCACGGTCGATCTGCCCTGCCACGAGTCGGAGTATGAGTCTGGCGTGAGTGATGCTGGCGGAAACGCGTGGCACAAGAAAGGCTCCTGACCTTTTGCAGAACATCCCCCTTCCAAGAACCTTGGACGAATTCGATTCCCGCGAGTTCTTTCCGGAAACACCTCCCTTTTCCTCCTTTGCCTACCTCATCGGGGCTGTCCGGTGCGCGTCGCTCGCCCTGTCCCGGACATCATCTGTCAAGCCTGACGAGGTATCGTCTCTGCATATTCTCGAAGCAGCCGACTCGGCCACAGACGGTTGGCTGCTGCTCCTTCCAGAGGACAAGAAACGCACCCTCGATGCATCAGGCAATATCGACGAGCTGATGTTCCAAGCGCACCTCGTTATCCACGTCACCACCATTGGCCTGCACAGACCCCTCTCCGACCTCAGATTCAACACCGTGGAGGACATCTCGAGCTGCGCACGAGAGCCAGCCCGCGGCAGAGCAAGTGCTGATCTCATCAATGTGCACACAATCCGTGTGATCCGCGCTGTCGAGGCACAGATTCGGCTCCTCGCGCTGCCGGCTCGGCCGTTCCACCACACGCCGTTTACGACGTGCATGGTCAGCGAGGGCACGCTGGCGTTGCTCTCCGCATGTAGGTATCTGCTCAAAGGGAAGGAGCTTGCTGTTGCGAGGGATCAGATTCGTATGACTGTTGGGTGTCTGAAGACCCTTGGTGAAGTTTGGCCTCGCACGGCAGCGAACGTGGGGGAGATTCAGACGATCGCGAGGCACGTCTTATGTCTAGAGGGAAGGCCAAACGCGGCCGGTGATGCGTACAATGACCCTTCTTCAAGCAGAGGCACATCAAATGGAGGCTCAATGTCGGCTTTAGAGAACGATGGAGACGAACTAGAGACGTGCCTCTCGATCGCTCAGAATCTCGACAACAGCCAGCCAGCCATTTCTACATCACAGGATCCTGTCTCGGAGTGGTTCAGCATTGACGAGCTGCAAGGCGATTTCACTTGGTGGCCGCAAGAAAATTGACGTGGCCTGTAATGGTGCCAGCTTTAATGGTGTTGTTGTATATGTCAAGCAGAGATATTTCCATCCGGCACAGATGCTCCGCTTCTAGGGCATTTCCCTTCAAAATCAATAACAGCCTTCTTGCCTCGCCCTCTTCTCCTAGCGAATGCCCATGCCTCTGACGCGTCGTCAAACGAAAACCTTTCCACTGCCAACGACTTGATGCCGCCTTCGTCAACCAAGGTAGCGGCCTCAGCCAACCGCTTCGCATTAGGGGAAACAATGAAGTACTTATACCGCGCATTTGGATGCTGGGTCGCCTCTCTCGGTTCCGCCTTTCCAAACGCCCATGCTGGTGCTGGATCGCCGACAGTGATGATGATACCGCGGTCCTTGATGGTGTTCCATGCTTTGGTCAGTATGTCGCCTCCGACCGTGTCGAAGACGACATCGACTGCCTGAACTGTTGCCTCCCAGCCTTCCGTCTTGTAGTCGATTGTCTCGGTTGCGCCGAGCGTCTGCAGCCATTTGTGGTGCTGCGAGGACGCAAGCGCGATGACTCGGGAATCTTTCACTTGAGCGGCCATCTGCACAGAGAGGGACCCAACAGCGCCCGAAGCCCCGGTGACGAGGACGCCCATTCTCGCAGACATATTCTCATAGTCTTTCAGGGCTTCCCACGCCGTCAGCAAGGGAATGGGCAGCGCAGCCGCCTCGGCGTGGCTGATTGTCGTCGGCTTGGGGGCTACTTCATTGGGAGAGCAAACGACAAAGTCCGCCTGACCCTGGCCCCTCTCCGCCGAGATGAATGCGTAGATAAGCTGGCCAAGGACGAGGCCGCCGGCGTAGTCCGGACCAAAGGCAGCAATACTGCCTGAGACTTCGTGGCCTGGGATGCGGGATGGTGTCGCGTATGTCTCGGGCCACATGACGGCGTCGCCAGTGACTCCAGCTGCAAAGACTTTGACAAGGATGTCACGGCCGGTGGGGGTTGGCTTTGCCATGGCACTGTTGGTAACGATTCTGGGAGAGCCCATCTCTCCGAGAAGTTGAACTGCCTTCATCGTGGCGTGTCGGCGCGGGTTGGCGGTGATAACAGTATGGTGCGCTAGGTTGTGTTGCTCGTGTCTGTTTTCGCATGCTCAATAAAAAGCTACTCTCTACAGCTATTTTTTTGCAATGACATCCATCCAGAGGAAAAAAGTCGGGGTTTCACCCGGCGGCAACCCGGTGTTGAGGCATCGGGAAACGGCAGCAGGTGACGTAACGGGTACCCGATGAGTACCCGATTCGGGTATTCACGAGTCCCGGGCTTTCGGCATGCAGGCATCTCGGAGGAGATGGAATAGAAAGAAACCACGGAAACACAGAGATGCTAAGTTGTCTAATGGGATTCGTGTATTTAATCCCCGACAAAGAATCCACAAGGCAATGAAGCGTTCATCCTGATCTCTTCACCTAGACGACATCTCCTCCAAGTCCCCAATACACTCGTGAACCACGAGACACCCACCTCGAACAATGGATCCAAGCAACGAAGAACTTCGGTGAGCTGAGACTTCGGCCACAAAATCTTTTTGCCGTTAGACTTACCTAGTGTTACGCCAGCGCACGCCCCCGCGAGAAAGGCACCGTCCTCTACGACCACGAGTTGAAGAATGCTCCGGGGAAATCGATCATTGCCCTCGAGGTCGCCTTTCCTCCCGGCGGCTGGACGCCCCCCCATAGACATGCCGGTGCTACGGTTGTGGCGACTGTTCTGGAAGGTCAGATTCTGAGCGGCATGAATGGAAACCCGCCGAAGGTCTATGAGGTTGGAGAGAGCTTTGTGGAGCACCCCGGATGCCACCATACTGTCAGTGACAATTACAGCAAGGAAAAGCCGGGTAGGTTGATGGCTGTATTTCTGGTCGATACAGAGGTCGTTGTGAAGGGAGGATACGGGGCTCTCGTCGAGCTTGACGAGGGGTGGTGAGCACTCTGGATTGTGGTTGCATGCTTGCACCGAAGGATTGCCTGTCCTGGGTATGCTCTTATCTTGTCGCTGAACTACAGAGTAACAATGAATTGATGATAGTATGGATACCGCTCTGATCGCTTATTCGTCTCCTAGCTGCGCTTCAAACACGTTTCAGCTGGCGAATTGAATTAAGAAGCTTCACAATGAGTACCTCAACGTATTCAACCCTGTATCCGACCTGCAAGACTTCCACTGGTAATAGCGTTGACCCCGTAAAAGAACAGAGAGTCTCCATGCATTTTTCCATCTTCAAAATGACCTCAACCGAAACTTACCCGCCAAAGGAAAAAAAGCCGTGTCAATATCGATACGAAGCTGTCATGTTGCGAGCCCAGCCGGGCCCAGATTCACCACAGGCAGCCTAGGCCGCCAAATGCAGTAACGCTCAATCTTCATTCTTCATCTCTACTTGCTCTCCCCACCCAGCCACCTGTAAACGACAGAGAAATCCCGCCCCTTGCAGTCCTCCCGCTTCTCAGCACTCTCATACACCTCCCTCGCCTTGGCCGCCAGCTCAAGCCTAGCCCCGGCCTCCTCAGCCGCCACGATCGCCAGCCCCAGATCCTTCTTCATGAGCCCGATGCCGAAGCCGCCGCTGTAATCGCGCCCGGCAGGGCTGCCCTCGACGACGCCGGCAACGGGGTTGTTGACCTCGGACGGCCAGCACTTGCCCGTGCTGACGTTGATGACGCCGGCGAGGACGGCGGGATCGAGGCCCCACTTGACGCCGAGGTTCATAGCCTCGGCCGTGGCAATGTTGTTGAGGGCGAGGAGGTAATTGTTCGCCAGCTTGGCCGAGAGGCCGGCGCCCTGGGGTCCGCAGTGCAGCACGCGGCGGCCCATGCGCAGGAGGATGGGTTCGGCGCGGGGGAGCAGGTCGGCGGGGGCGCCGAGCATGAAGGTCAGGGTCGCGGCCGTGGCGCCGACGACGCCGCCGGACATGGGGGCGTCGAGGAAGGCGCCGTGCGAGGACGAGGTGATGGAGGCGGCGACGGCTTTGGAGGTCGAGGGGTCGATGGTGGAGCAGTCGATGAAGAGGCGGGACGAGGAGGGCGCGATCTCCGAGAGGATGGAGGCGTAGACCGACTTTACGTGAGAGGGCTCCGGCAGGACGGTGATGACGGTGGTCTGGCCAGGGTTAGCTGGTTGACTGGCATTTCACCTTGGCCGCAATGAAAAACATACGGCATCTGTCGAGGCATCGGCTGCGCTGTCTGCCAGAGTGATCTTGGCGCCGCCAGTCTGGCTCTTCTCCATCTCGGCTTTGAGGCCGCTCATGGCAGTCTTGTTAATGTCGAAGATGCTGATGGAGTCGCTGGGCGGAAGCTTGGCCTGGAGGTTCCTCGCCATTTGGTAGCCCTGATACGGTCAGCCACCCCTTTCTAGTCATGGGTACCTCGAGGCAAACACACCATTTGGCCGAGGCCGATGAAGCCATACTTGTCCAGACGGCGGGCGGAGGTCGCAAACCCGCGGTGTCGAGCTGTGCGCAGCGCTGTGCGTATCCTTGTAGTGCTGGGGCGCATGTTGTCTGTTGGATCTCGGCCGTGAATGCGCGATAGGATCGTCAGTAGCAAAGATTCCCAGAAAGCAGGCAGATAGATTGAAGAGTGTTCAGGCTTCCAACTGAGCTCGAACCGCGACAAGAAACCCGTCTGCTGTGACGCGGGGTGTTGTTACCCGAAAGCCGGCCATTGCCGGTCTTAGCCATCCAGCTGTCCTTGTTCCCGCTTGAGCCGGGCTGGGGGCGCGGTGGGGGAAGCTGGGGAAGGCCGCCCATGTCCACGACCCCTGGCGCCCAGGGGCCGGGCGAACGTGGAGAAGCATTCACACACTTGTCCGTCTGGGGTAGACTGTACGGCTGGCTTGGAGGGATGAGCCACTGGTTGCGAGAGAACAGGCGCAGCAGAGGCGAGGTATGAAGCCACTGGTTGCCAGAGAACAGGCGCAACAGAGGCGAGGGAGGATGGGTCACAACGATTGAGTGAAGGTCGCAAATCACCCCCAACACCGTCTCGCGCATCGGGTCCGCATCACTGGCCATTTATTACTAGAGGGCAGTCATGAAGCCGCTGCCTTTCCAGCCTGCCAGCCCCATGCACATGTCCTCATCTCGCCTTCCTTGCCCTCGTCTCCGGCCGCCAAGGTTGGCTTCTGTACAGTAGGGTAGCCCCCTTTCCACGTCGTGAATACACCAATTGAACAATGACAAATAAGAAGTTCGGCCGAGCTGCCAACAGCAAAGACCTTTAAGTAGGGGGTATGAGCGAAAGGGGGGGAAATGAAAAAAGACGCGTCCACCCGACCCACGCCTCCAGAGAACCGTCCCAGAAACCAAAAACCACTCCTGTCAACCCGTCCGTACCCTGCTCCAGCAGCCCCTGGGCTGTTTAGAACACCCCCATAAGGAAGGGAACAATTGCACTGTAGCCATGCGGTCAGTAAACCCGTTTGTTTTGTCGGCACGACATGTGACAAGACTCACCCGACGGCCAGAGTGGCACTGATTCCGAGCAGCGCTCGGTTCCGCACGCGTTCCTTCTTGAGTTGCACGTTCGGCTTGGTCCGCTTGCTGCTGCGCTCGCTCGACTCTGGGCCCTCCTCCGCCTCCTCCGCTGCTGTCATGTCCTCTGCCTTGCGCTTGGACTTGGCCAGCTCAACCGGCTCCTTCTCTTCACTCTCGACGTCGACATCGCCGTCGGCGTCGGCCGCGTCGCTCGTCTTTGTGACAGTCGCAGCTTCGACCATCGACTTGGCCTCGGCGATCATACGGGCCGTCTCCTCGGCTGTCGGGGGCTCGGTGCTGGAGAGCGGCAGCTCAAGCGCCACTGTGGTGTGCTTGGTCTCGTGGCCTTCCTCGTCAATCTTGACATCCTGTTCGACGATCACCTTGACCTTTTGTTCCTCATCCTGTGCCTGCAAGACGACGGCAGGCTCAAACTCGACTGTTCTCGTCGTCGTTTCCGCCGCAGACTCGGCAGCCTTGTCCTCCTCGATGACGCCGTTAATCTCGGCCTTCATGGCAACGGGCGCCGCCGTCAGGTCAACCGACTCGGACTTGGTCTTGCGCTTGCGAGGTGTCTTAACCGGGCGAGGAGCAGGAGCTGCAGACTTTGTGGGACTGGCGGAGCGGCGGAGACGCATGCTGCGCGGCGGCGTGGGAGGAGCCAGCTGGGGCTGCGGGGCCTTCTTGACCTCAAACTTGGGAGGGGCGGCAATCTTCTTGGGAGGACTGTCGGGCTGTTGGGTCATCGCAATGGTCGCCGGATCCAGCAGGGCCTGGATCCAGGGCAGCACGCCGTACTCCTCAGCGAGGGAGAGGGCATGGTCGGGAGGGATCCAGACGTTGCCCGCCGTCTCCTCGGGGCTGGTAGACGGCAGAGACTTGATGTAGCGGCGCTCCGTCTCCTCCTCGTGAGCCTCGGCGTAAGGGTACGTGGCCTTGAACATGCCCGTGGCGGAGACGTAGCCGTCGTGGCTTCGACGCATCAGGAAGTAACTGTTGGGGCTCGACTTGAAGATGCCCGAAACAATGCCCTTCGGCACGGGGGCACGGAGGTGGGCGTAATCGAAGACGCCGAGCGATGTCGAATCACCGTCCACCTGGTTCACCATCTTGGCCGTCAACTGGGTCTGGCCAAGGCGGCGACGCGACACGAGATCCTGATCTAGAGCAACTGTTAGTCGACACGCGAATGATGGCTCGGAGGAACGTGAACGGCGCGATCGTACAAGGCGGGATGTCATCGACCATCAAGGGGTTCTGCTTCGTGGGCAGGTGCCGCTCGGTCGAGGGCGTGATGGTTTCGGGGGCAGTGGCGGCGGCAGGCATTGCGTCTGTTGATCGCGACGACGCGGCGAAAATGAGATGATGAAAAAGATGACGACAAGCTCGAGGGGTTTCGGAAGGTAATCCTGTCGAACGCGACAACAGTATTGACGCCAAGAAGGAACGCGCGACCGCTGCGTAGACCAACTAGTGACCAGGTGCCGAGGGTTGACTGCGATGGGGCGCGTGGTGTCAGCTCAGAGGTCAACGGGACACGTCCGTGGTGTTGGAAGCGCGAAAAGCTGGGGCCAGGTGGTCGCCTACGCTACCGAACCGCGCGCGCGTAGAGGCGAAGTCGAAAAGGAGTGCGGCGATAGAAAGCCTTTCGCGATTGATGATCGACCGGGGCGGTCGATGAGTGGAATTAAACCGGTTGGTTATGGGGGAAGACAGCGACACCGGAGAAGGAGAGAAAGGATGGAGATGGTGGGTGGTGGTGGAGGGAAGAGACGACAGGACACGAAAAGGATGGGCAGCGCAATTTGGGCGAAGCTTCACCACTTTTGGCGTCCACTTTCGAGGAATTGAGGGTCCCCTCGAGTTGTCGGGGGGAAGGGCGAATGGGCGGCAGGCGCACCCCAGGCAGGGCACGGGCGGCAGGGGCGGGCGGGAGGTCTGGGGGGGGTGTTCGGTGTTCGATGGAAGGAAGAACTGAGGGTTGAGCTTGGGCCTCTACTAAGGGGTACATCCTTTGCATGCTGTCTTGCGTGAGGCCAGGTGTACCTCGCAGGAAATGGGAGCGCAGCTGCCCGATTCAGTCCTTGGCAGGAGCTATTCCGTTCTTGTCCGAAACAAATTGGGGTGGTCCCCTTCTCTGGTCAGGTGCTGCCCTCTCTTTGGGTGCGTCGTCCTTTCCACTCTCCTCCTGTAGAGGATTCGATTACCTGAGCCACCTGGCTCTGTGTCCCTGGTCCCAGTCCCGAGTCCCAATGAGAGACTCCAGGGCAAACTGCGACATTGGACTTCTTCTCGATCCTTTCAGCTCCATGAAGGTCACCCTCGAATGTGCTCCCTGTCGATGGACCACCAGCTCGAGCTATCATCCCAAGCATGACCTCAGCCTGCGCGAACGCCTGCCCCCGACCCAAGCTTGCCGTCGCTCCATCGGCGTAAGAGTGGGGGAGCACAGGCATGGCGACATGGATACCCTCTACCCATCATGCCGCACCCATCTGGAGTTGCTACCATGAACCAACTGGACGGACCGTGGACCGCGGCTCGTGGCTCGCTGCAGTCCTCGTCGGCGTTGCTTTCTTTTTTTCCCTTCTGTCGCTTGCGCAGATGGTTTCTCGAGAGCATAAACTGACAGCAGTCGGACCAACCGTACAGTCACGGCGCCTGCTCTCCCACTCAGTCACAACATGCGCTGCCGGGTTTGCGGAGAGGCTATTTCGAAATGAAGCAGGCCAAAAATGCGCGAAGACACCCGATCCGCACCGCCTTTGCCCAAGGCCCAAGACCCTCGACCACAAATGTCCCCAGTTGACGCTACGCCAGATGGATTGGTGACGTGGTCTATGGGTGAGCTGCCTGTTGATGCGGTGGTGAAAACAACCGACTTCTGCCAACAAGATAGGTAGGTCGAGACAACAGGTTTCCCAGGCATCTCCGCATACCTATACCTCGTCTCCTCTCCATCCCCTTCTGCTGCTGAAGAGGTAAAGAAAAGACGCAGTGCAAACGATCAAAGTCATCCCCAGAAACGATTCTCCCTCTAGGTAGCCAGCGGACCCTCCTTGCCTCCAAACCACGTAGGATTTGGAAGCGCTTGAAATGGCCCAAACGGGTGCCCCCTCTTGCCCGTGTCCAGACCGCCTCGTTGTCAATCAAAAGGGGGCTCCTCAAAGGAGGGGCAGAGGAGGGGCGTTTCTGCAAGGTGCTCCCATCATGGCCCCCTATTCGTCCGTTTGCCGCAAAAATCCCCGTCTTCTTCAAAGGCTGCTGTGTTGTTTGTTGCTGCTCATGTTGCGCCCATGTTATCGTACCAGGGCATTGCCGCCGTGTGCCTGGATGTGCCTGGATTTCCCATCTTGCCATGGTCCTCCGAGGCATCGTGCCTGGTCGCCTGCTGGAAGAGAAAGAGTTTTGTTGGTGCAGATCCGTCCCTTGCCAACGAATCGTTCGCCTCACATCGCAATGGCTTCTCCTTGGACCCCCACCGTGCGTGCGACAGGTCGTGCCAAAGCCCTGGCGAGACAGCATCCGGAGCATTCCACCTCAAGTAGGTAGCCAGCCTTCCTAGCAGTCAGAAGAGGGGAGGGGGGGCTTTGGAGGGGCAATGGCAGGTGGCACGCACCGCGGCCCCGGCTGGGTCGGCGGACAGGGCAGCATTAGGCACTGCGGCCGCCGGAGAGCGGCTCTCTTTTGTGACTGTGACCGCAAATCCAACGTCAATCAACCCTCGCCTGGGGTCATCGACAGACTTTCTCCTCTCCTTTCTCTCTCTCTCCAACCCCGCCCCCTTTCCCCTCGCTGATTTCCAGCGTCTCCTATCCTCAGCGACGCTTGTGCACTTCCTCCTCACCTTACCTCGCACCACACACACCAACTCGCATCCCATACCGCACACCACACACCGCTGGTAGGTAGAAAGCTCGGCACCCCACACTCCATAAAGGCCGCGATTCAGACGGTAGACCGCACCGCGACATCCCATCGAACCACCACAACACTTCAAGATGGCTTCTCAGGCCGCCCACGATGACGATGTCATGCCCGAGGAGACGCAGGGCTACAAGCTCTCCCAGCCTAAGCAGAGCTTGGCTGAGTACCAGCAGATGGGTGAGTGATGCTTTGTTTCTTTTCTGTCTAGCATGGCAGATTTGCCGAACGTGAAGAGCGCAGGTGGGAGGGAGAGAACCGGGTTGGGAGCTGTGGGGGTGATGGTGTCGCATGGCCGAAAGTGGCAAGCTTTTAGAGGAGTGAGAGCTGCCCAAGTCTCACCGACTACATCATGCGCCTCGGTGTGTCTGCAGGTGAATGACGACGCGATTAATTCACCGAAGCTTACCGAATGCTCACCGAGGCCGTGAATGAAGGTTCATCTGGTCTGGCACGGCATGGCAAGGCAAGAACACCGTCAAAGGAGATGTCGACACTGTAAGCGCGGGCACCTTCCTCACGAAGGCCATCTTGACCCGGCATGTCTTCACCTGGCCAGTCACCCGGAGAGGCATGCCAGCTCCTTCCACGTCCAGCACCTCACGAAGCCACCACTGCGGTCACCACCACCTGCGGTCACCATCACCCACGCGGGCCCTGTCACGATGCCGGGACTCCTGTTCAGTGACGGCCTGGCCTACTATCACCACTACCAAGGCAGGTCGAACAGTCCTCGGTCCTCACGTCCAAACCCCTCTCGGCGCGAGGCCATCCGCAACCGCGTCAACCCCTTGGCTCCACGCGAATCCCTTTATCCAGGTGTATTCCCAGCTGCCCCCGTCTACCCTCCCCGCATCATCCGCCCCGATGAGATTCTTCCCTGGGACGCCACTGTCATTCCTTCCAGTGCTTTTGAGCGCGGTGAGATTTACCATCAGGAGCAGCAAGCTGCCGCTGTGGAATCCGCTGAGCTCAGAGCTGCCAAGAGGGCTGCCAGAAAGGCCGAGAAGGCAGAGAAGAAGGCAGAGAAGAGCAGAAAGGCTCAAGAAAAGGCTCTTAGAAAGGAGATGCAGAGAGTTGAGAAGCAAGAACAAATCATCGCCGAAAGAGCCGTATCTGAGATGGAGCATGTCGACCACCAAACCGAATCCCAATCTCCCGCCAAGGAAAGAATCATCAAGAAATTGAAGTCCAAGTTCTTCACAAAGGACAAGAAGTCTCTTGTTGAACCTTCTTCCCCCATCCATGAGAGTCACATTGAAACTACCTCTCCCGGACTGCCCCCCGCGGATAGAGCTACCTCCATCGACTACCTGACCCAGACTGAACGCCGCTCTTCCGTCTCATCAATCGACTCCTCTCCCGGCCTCCCTACTGACTCCATCCCAGACCAGGGCGATGAGTCCCTTCAGCGCTACAAAGAGTCCCTCGGCCTCGGCGGCGGTGGCAAGGACCTCTCCGACCCCAACGACCCCCGTGTCTGCATCATCGAGTCCCTGAGCATGCAGTCCCCGGGTCGCGGTCCCGTCACCATTGACCTCTCCACACCCGGTTCCGAGAAGACCCTCAAGGATAAGCCCTTCAAGATCAAGGAGGGCGCCACGTTCTCCATGACGGCCAAGTTCCGCGTCCAGCACGAGATTCTCAGCGGACTGCAGTACGTGCAGATTGTCAAGCGCAAGGGTATCCGTGTTTCCAAGGACACGGAGATGCTGGTACGTCTGGCGTTAGAGCCGCTTCGGGGACAACCTCGCTGACATTTCCTCCCAGGGCAGCTTCGCTCCCAACACAGACAAGACGCCCATCTACACCAAGACTTGTGAGTTGATCGTCCAGCATCGACTGCTGACCTTTTGCTGACCATGCCTATGAAGTCCCCGAAGAGGTCGCTCCCTCGGGCATGCTCCTGCGCGGCACCTACTACGCCTTCACGAGCTTTGTCGACGACGACAAGAAGGTTCACCTGGCTTTCGAGTGGAGTTTCGACATTGCCAAGGACTGGTAGAGGGCCAGACGCAAACAACGAACTGATGACGACGGGACCGAGGAGGGAAAAAGACGATGACACGCAAATGACTTGGCCATGACGGCCTATTCAGCATGGGCTGTTGTCACTTTCCTGTTTTCGGAAAGAAGTCCTTCGCTTGCTTTTACTCACTTACGAATCAATGCGATGAAATGCATCATGACTAGGCCGTTCCCAGTGATGTTGACTGCGTTGCTCGCCGGCAGACTCTCTCCAACGGACATGTCTGTCTTTATTCGTCATGAATCCTAACCCTAAAGCCTACATCCTCTAGTCTGCATGCTTGCAGCAGAGTAGACATCACATTGCACTGCACCTTCCCCCTCGCCGTCGGCTCGGCTCTGTCCATCACAAAAAGTAATCCGGCAGGCCCGTGCCGTCCGCCAGCTTCTCCGGCCCGTTCTGCTGCATGTCCTTGACCTGGTCATTCTCGGGTGCGGCGGCAAAGACGTTGAAGAAGCGCTCGCCCGTGTCGCTGACCTCGAGCACGCTCGCCATGTTGCCGCAGCGGTAGCAGTAGTTGGGGGCGCTCCAGACGGTGCTGAGCCTGTCGTCGTACAGCACCTGGAAGCCCTCCTGGCACAGCTGGTGGGCGCGCAGGATGTGGCTCATGTTGTTGACGGCGAGGAACTTCTTGACGACCTGCGCGCCAAAGGTGTAGCCGGCGCCGCGCGGCGACAGGGAGAACTCGTCGCGGTCGGGGTCCGGGTCGGACCAGACGAGGTCGGCCATGGGGCCTTCGTGGGGAATCTCGCGGAAGCGGTCGATGACGACGATTTGGTCTATGGAGTGGATGGAGGGGGAAAGGCCTGTGGTGCGGGGGGGCGAGGTTGTGTCTCGTCAGCTTTCGGTCCTGAGCGAGCGGCGGGGCCCGGGGGGGGCTACGAAACACGAGACGTACCTCCGTGGACGCAAAAAATGTCATTGTTGATGACGACGCTCAAGGTCAGGAAGTCGAACATGTCGGTAAAGTAATGCCAGACGTTGGCGTTGCCGTATTTTCTAGAGCACTCTGTGTAAAAGCCGTAGGACTGTGTGACGCCACGGGATTCGTGGTTCCCTCGAATCAGGTGAACGCGATCGGGGTATCGAAGTTTCAAGCAAACTAGGAGAGAGATGGTTTCAACGCTGAACATGCCTCGGTCGACGTAGTCTCCTGTCCGTGGCCGCCGGTGTCAGTGGTTGGGTTTCTCGAGAGCAAGCAGAACCGTTGTGGGACGAACCTAGGAAAAGGTAGTTTGTATCTGGGCACCAGCCTCCGATCTTGAAGATCTCGATCAAGTCATAGAACTGGCCGTGAATATCGCCGACGACAGTGACTGGCGCTCGCACGTGGACAACGTTGCTCTCTCGCATCAGCAGCTCTTTCGTCTTGGCGCAAATGGCCTCGATGACGGGCTCGGCGAGGAGTTCTTTTTTGTACAGCCGCGAGATGCACTCGTCCAGGTCGACCGACGCTGGCGGCTCAAGTCAGCAGGGGAGCTCAACCGACTCTGAAGACTGGCTCGGGGCGCCAACAGGGCAGCCCTCGGTGGCGGGGCGGAGGTACGAACAAGGTAGGCTGGGCATGTTGGCGAGCTTGCGGTTCGACGACAGCAAGCGCCGTCGCAGATTTGGTGGGAATCGAAACTTGTTGGAAGCTGCAGAAATCCTCTCTCACGAGGCCGGTCGGCGGGACGATTGACCCGTAAGGATACGAGCGCAAGCAATGTTCGGCGGGCAGCTTCGCGGGCGCTGCATCAGCATGGTCGGAGAGGGGTGGTCGTTGGCATGGATTGAGCCTGGCGCTTGTCGTTGTCCCGGAAAGTCGCGCGTCGCTGCTGGCGCCAATCGTTTGGGTCTTCGTCTCGGTGCGCTACGTTATTGTTGGCAGCAATGGTTCATCGTGGTCGAGGGGCAGGGCTCGGAGATCGTCAAGATGTGGTCGAGGATGCTCCAGTTCGAAGAAATCCAGATCCAGCCCACCATCATTGATTGGCACTGTGCTGACGCCCTGACTAGCCTCGACTGCCAGTTGGTGTGGTGCTTGCGCTAGCCGTGGCAGTCTACATCTACATCTGCCCCAGCCAGCGGCGGTCACGTCTAAAACGGTGGCCCGAGCTTCCCTTAGCGCGGCCTTCCAGATGGAATAAAAGGCTCCTACTGCCCCCCTCCCACTCCCTAGTCATGCCATCACTGCTTCCCTGATCTTCCCCTTTTCAACGTTTGGGCCTTGTCCGTCCCCATCACCGCATGCCGCCCCTCCCAGAACGTCCATCGACAGCAATTCCGATCCCTGGAACTACATGGTTAGAGACTCGAAGCCAGACGGATTATCTGAGTCGACAAGCTTGAACCCCTGGCGCTCATCCTTTTCCTTACACGCTTCTACTCGTCTGTCTCCCCTGTTTTGTTGTTTCCCCGGGCCTAGTCTTTTCATCGGCACCCATGGGTCATGGTCCTCTCGACTCGAGGCTCTACATGCCGACATCGCAGACCTGACCCCGTCGTTTGACCCTTGCCGTTTCATCGGATTTTCTTCTCTCATGTGGCCTCTGCTGTATATCCGACACTAGTGTCGAGAGTTGGATTTCTTTCCGTTCAGATCTGCCCAACTGTTCTTGCTTGACACTACAGTACGCACGAGTCATCAGGTATTCCTGACAGCGTGTTCCTGCCAGCTATCTTGCGAAATTTCCAGTTATCTAGGACATGTTGGCCCTTGAATTGAATCATCTGTACATTCGGATGGGGATTCGTTGGAGTGTTTCACGACAGGCTCATTTGTCCAATACCCTCTGCTATGTTCCGAAGACTGCCGACTGCACTTCGAACTGTATCCGGGCTTTCATAGAAGACAGACCGCTGCTGTCTCCTGCTCCACACACTTCATCTCCCCTGCCTTGGCTGGGTTATGGATTTTGATATCCGGACCTTCAAAATTCTTAAAACCCTCGAAGATGG
>NW_009276923.1:348025-374071 GCF_000150675.1 Verticillium dahliae VdLs.17 | reverse complement strand
CCTTCCTAACCCAAAGCCCCCCTGCGAATGTTCCCCCACTAGACCCAACCTGGCCCCTATGGTGCGCCGCCGCCTCCTCCTCCGGTAGCACATCACGGTCCACCGGCACCATATCCGGGGTTCTATCCGCCGCCACCTCCACCACATCAGTACGGGGGACCGCCGCCTCCGCCTGGCCCTGCTGGCCTACCTGGCTATTACGGTGCATCCGGTTCTCCTGGTCCCCCGCCACCTCTGGGACCGCACGCACCTCCTGCGCATTATGGGCCCTACGGTTCCGCGCCATCCTACCCTTCACAACCCTACCAACCACCAGGGAACTATGGGGACCCCTATCGTCCGCCACCGAATACATACGACCGCCCTTCTGATGGCTACGA
Organism: Verticillium dahliae VdLs.17; assembly: GCF_000150675.1. Classification (NCBI taxonomy): domain Eukaryota; kingdom Fungi; phylum Ascomycota; class Sordariomycetes; order Glomerellales; family Plectosphaerellaceae; genus Verticillium; species Verticillium dahliae. Next base: position 373,691 of record NW_009276923.1, on the reverse strand, counting down.
CCGCCCTCCTGACGGCTATGACCGGCCCCCCACAGGGTATGATCGGCCGGCCCCTCCATATGACCGACCCCCGTCTGGTCCTGGCTTCCACCATCCACCGCCATCATTGCCTCCTATTCCTCCAGCCCCGTCTTCTTCAGGATTCGCGAACCATTCCCCTCCCCCGCCATACGGGCAGTCCGGTCGTAGATCCCAAGATTCTACTGCTCAACCACCCAGAAATCAACGTTTTCGCGACAAGGATCGCCATGGTCGGGGGAGAAACAGGAAGAATCAGCACCACGCCGATGATCGGAGGGATAGGGACAGGCAAAAGCATGAGAAGCAAATGCCCCGTGAACGTGACCCAAGTTCGCAACCGTCAAACCCTACCGAACGACCCTCCATCAAAGGCTCGCCTTACGCTCGCCCGGTCAGCGCCTTTCGCGAACATGGTGTCGAGAATGAACGTGATTGGGATCAGAATCATGCGGCAGGCTTTCGCGAGCCGCCCGAGCCGCGCGTTTCTGACGATCTTCGCAGGCCGCTGCCGCGCCCTGCAGAGTTCGATCAACTTGCAAAGCCCTCACAGGCGCAAGGTGCCATGTACGTTTAAGCCAAGCTTTGTGACGATGTTTATACTAACGATGACCTGAGGCCCGTCCGAGAAATTCCACAATTTGATTCGATGCGGGACGATCCTGACTTTCGGTCCAAGGGGCAGCCATCCAAGCCGCAGCGTGAGGCTCGACTGTCCCCAAAACAGCCAGGTGTCTTGGCAAAGGCAGCTAGTCCGCCGCCCCCAGCAACGCCCCTCCGCAAGTGGAAGACCCCTGCTGAGATTCTTGCGGGCCCCAGTCCTGCCATTCTCAAAGCCGCAGAAGAGAGAAACAGCAACCGGAAGCGACCTCACGACGACACCCGGCGGCAAGACGAGGGCGGCCGGCGACAGGATAAAGAGACTCTGCGTCGCGAGAGTCATCAAAAGAGACCACGGTTCGACCACGGCGATTTTCTCGACTCCAATCGATCTACTTCTCGTCCGGAAACTGACCAAGGCCTTAAGCCAAGGCCATCGTCATCCAACGACCATGATCGACCGACGCGCTCACCACATAGAAGCTGGGAGAGGCCATTCGAGCAGAGCCCTCGTGGCCGTGACAGGCGCGAGCGCTCCTTCCGAGACGATTCCGCCGGTGATATTGAAGGTCGTCGCAGTCGTTCGAGAGACTCCTACCACCGCGACAGCGGTCGCCCATTTTCGCCTCTTCCGGCCGATGCCGGCACGCCACCGCCCCAGAGCCGAACATCTAGCAGGCGGTCCAGCTTTGCCAGTCAGGTGGGCGAAGCGCGTCAACGCCGGTCCATGTCGCGCGCCTCGTTCGTTTCCAGCGGCACCCACGAATCCGACCTCTCTTCTGTTGGTGCAGAGCTCCTAGGTCTGCCTTCCAAGGCAAAGGAGGAGAAGGAGCGAGATGACATTCGAAAGAGGAACATGAATCGCATCAAGAAGCGGACGGTGCCAAAGGTTGATAATGTCTACAGGTTGGTCAACGAACGCTGCCTACGTCTTCTGCCGCTAACATGCCACAGCCGCCGCTGGTAGACTCTCTGCGAAGCATTTTTTCTTGGACTTGCAACATGCAGCGAGCGGGGTACGCTTTCGGGAGGAGAAAGAGTTGGCTTTCTCGTGGCCACGGGTTTGACTGCATCTTGCCCAAGTGTCACGTCTCAGGCATGCGATGACCATGTTCTGCGTCCCTTGAACGCAAGCGAACGCCCACTGCTTCCCAGCACTTTGAAAACTTACGAATCACGATTGTACAAAATAGTTTCCACCACTTAGTTGGATAAAGGATGGAGACGAATCGCGGGCCCGGCGTTACAGATCAACGGGACTATGGCAGCTGCTGCGGTGTTGTTTTCTTCGGTGCTTGTCTTTTCTTTTTCGGTTGGAGTGCTGTTCTCGGGTGGCATGGTAGTCTGGCGTTTCCATCATTTCCAACACGATGCATTTTCCATGTTGATTGCCTGGTGCCATTCCTGCGTGTCCTTGGCTGATGCTCCACTACAATAACCTTCTTGCTCACAAGACCGTTGATGAAAGGAATCCTGCGGTCATGGCGCGGGAGCTTTTCTCTATCAGCACGTCCAGCTCGCCCGTCTTCTACAGGTCGACTGCACCACACCGCCCTCAGGGCCGGAAAACCAATAGAGGCCGTGCGCCCTGTACGCCTCGTGCGGCGTGGTGTTTTGTTTTCTGCTGTTCTTCGACACGCGCCCCGTCTCAGACTGCGCGTGCGACCCCCACCTGCTTCCAGCGCACAGCCTCGGGTCTCCCGAGACAGAGCCTCCTGGCGTTAGTTTTGTTTGGCGAGCCGCCATTTGACGAGCAAATCGCAACGGGGCTGGCGACCGCCGCGCGCTGACCACCGAATGTTTTCAGAGCCTACATCAACACAAGAGTCACTGCAATGTACAGGGTGGTAAGTAAAAATGCAAGGTGGCGTCAATTAGCCCAAGGAATCCTGTCCCGTCTACCAAAAAAAAAAAAAAGAAAAAAAAAGTGTACTATAATCCACAATGAACAGCCTGTTTCCCTAGCTGAATACCAGGATCCGATCCAAACAACCCCTCACGTGGCAACAGTTGAGCGTCTCTGACGGCTCGTAATCGCCGCAACGTCCTTTCGAGACCTTCATTGGAAAGTTGGTCCAAACCGGGAACCCTCCGTGATTTGTCAATGGTGAAGGAGGCGCTTAAGCCCGGAACTCCATACGCTTCTTGAGGCGGTACGCAATGGCACGCTTGCGGCCGGCGGCACTCTGTGTGAAGGCAGCGGAGCCACCAAAGGGACCAGCAGCGGCGCCGTTGCGGACACGGACGACACAGACATTGTCAGCGCCGCCGACGGAGGCATCGCAGGTCATGCCAGCGGGCATCTGAACGACGAGCGGGAACTCAGAGTTGGTGGCCAGAGACAGGCCCTGGTTGCCAAAGGGCAGGCCGGGAACGTCGGTGCTGACCTCGGCAGACTGGAAAGCGGCGGCGTCAGTGCCGCCAGAGGTGCCGTCAATATCAGCCGTCAGTGGACCAGCACCGTCCTGGTTGATCTGGCGGAAGGTCATGGTGACAGCACCGCTGTCGGACGCCGTAGGAAGACCGGCAGAGGCACCCTGGCCGGCAGAGGCAGCGACCATGGTCTCAGGGGGACCATCCACGGCGTTGCCACCGCCACCGAAGAGACCGCCAAGCTGACGGCTGACCCAGTTCTTCTCACGCTTGTTGTTGTTGTTCCTGCCACCACGTGCGCCCTGCTGGTTCTGGGGGATGTTGTCTTCCTGGCCGACGGAAGAGGCCGCGCCGTTGTTCTTGGGGGCGGTGCCGCCACCCATGAAGTTGGCAATCATGGTCTCGGCCTTGATGGGACCATTGCCCTGAGTACGGCCAAGGGGACCGACCTCGCCGGAGCTGATCTCGCGGTCCCTGATGATGGCCGTATCGGCCTGAGAGCCGCAGCCGTTGGATGAGCAGTCACGAGGCGTGCCGTCCGCAACTGACAGGCCAGGCATGCTGACACCGTTGGCTCCCTCGATGGACTTTACCATGCCGTGGGCATTGGCAGTGACGGCCAGAGCGGCGATGAGGAACGTCTGGGAACGCATTCTGAAGGTATGTAGAGGGTTCCGAACTGGGTGATGGAGGGGGGACAGAAGGGTGGAAATGATACAGTAAAGTGAATGTTCTCAAAAAGCCACCAGGGCGAAGAATGGAAGATACAAGGAAGAGCGTAGGAAAGACTGCTTGATTATCGTGCGTGAGGATGGAGAGAGGAGAGAAGGGCGTTGAGGGAGGCTCGGGGCAAGATGCTTTATACAACTTGGATGAGTTTGCATCGAGGACCTGGCACCAGACTTGACAAATCCCCTAGGCTTGAGCAAAAACATGAGATGGTGCGCGCAACTTGGTACTGCGGTTTGCATCTCGGAATCAGATCTTTCCAGGGGTTGTGCGCTTGCCGTCTGTTCCTTGTTGCTTCTGTGCTTCTGTGCTTCTGTGCTTCTGTGCTTCTGTGCTGCTGGGTGGCGGCGCGCGCTCCACGACGAGGCCTGAGGTGAGGTCCGTGAGGCATGCCGTTTGTTCCCGACCGGGAATTCGTGTCTAGGCGCGAAGGCCCCTGGCTTCGTGTCATTGAGTGACAGGCTAGCGTCAGCTTCGCTCGCCCACAGACAGGTGTTGTGTGTCGTTGCATGGTTGAGGTCTTGTCGGAGAGAGGGCTGAGCCTCGCGGAGGACCTACGAATCGCATTCTCCATGTGGAGAAGGACACGCATAGGTTGACCGGGAAGGGCTGACCACAGCGCCTAGTTCTGGCGGTGATGTCGGCGTCGGCAGGGGTCTTTGACGATGCATGAAGTCCGGCTGTGCGCTTACGGGTTGGTTTCACGATGGGGCTTGGCCCCCGGGTAGGGGTTGTCGAGGAACTCGAGGTTGCGATTGGACCAGTGCGCCATGTTTTGAGGCAGCCCCGGTTGCAAGGGTCCAGTAGAGCGATGTGCAGTTTCGTAGATCTTGCGGATGTGCTGCAAATCCGGGGGCTTGCCGCGGTAGTGGCTCATCCTCTTGACCTCGAGAGAAGAGCGATGTATACATCATCCAATCATGGTAAAGTGGTAATATGGTCGTTTTATGGATAGGTTCCTAGCCGAATATTGAGCATGACTGGGGACATTTCATCCTCTAGGCCAGACAGCAGTATTACCGTTGGCAGCGCCGTCGCCATTGATGCCGGACGAGCTTCTCGATGCTCTGGAGCCGTTGGTCATCTGGCGGTCATAGGAATGCACAGCGGCATCATTGGGGCTTCTGAAACGATGGCTAGGCTGGGAGTCAAAGCTCATGGCTCTCCGCTTGCCCCATCGACAAAGCAAGGAAAGCCAGGACATGGCGACGACAGAGCGCCGGACGGGTCCGATGAGGTCGGGCATGGATCCGCAGCGCAAAAAGCTGTGTTGTTTGTTCGCCGGTAGCCCTCGCGCCTCGAGTCTGGTGTCGGGCGGCACGAAGCGGCCAAGTCGTCATCGTCAAGCCAGGGCGGGATCAGACAGCCGAGTCACCGCGTCCATCTGCCATTCGTGCCGAAGGCATCACTCGCTCTGTACACGAGTTGGGTGGATTTCGCCAAAGCCTGTTCGTCTCTATGAATCTGAAAAAGTGTCGGAATCTCGCCATGGAGGTTGGGTCGAGGGAGTTCCAATTAGGACGTTCAGGGCCCCTGTTGGTTGAGGAAAGTGCATCCCGTAGACAGCCCCTTCCCGGCGCGCTCTGTGCTCCTCCACCTAACCTTATGCAGCTTCCCCCTTTCCCACTTCAGGCTCTCGATCCACCCACCTGAACGTCAGGTTTTGCTTTTGAGGTCGCTTTTGAGGTCGCCTCAAACAGTTGCTTCGTCTGGAATTCATCCGTTCTCTCATCCCTCGACGACGATACGAGTTTGTCCATCTCTCTGCACACCCACAACAGGTCTAGCTCGTTCCACTCCGAAGCCCTCCTCGATCCACAGACTGCCTCGTCCCCTTTTCACGTGTGCGTCTTTGCCCATCCCAACTTCCCTCGAGAGTGGCACGCCAAGCTTGTCTTCAAGCAGGTCGTCCAGAACTTGCAGTGTATCCCCTCTCGGAGCAACGGCTGCCCATCGCATGTGTTGCATCCAGAGTCCCGAGAAAAGCGAACGCGAGCACCCTTTCATGCCTCTCGGCGCCCAGGAATACCGACCGCTGGCAACCTCTCTCTCTTGGCGTTAGTTCAGACGGCAGATTGATCACGCCTCGAACGTCGCATAACGCACTCGTCGTCTTTTTCTTATGGTTTCCATCTCGCCTTGCTTGCTGATCGAGTCTGCTCCGCAAACAGCATGGAATGAGCGGTTCTCGGGAGGAAGGCGCTTTGCTGCCGGGACGAGATCACGGATCTCGGGTACGGCATCATGTGATGTTTGAGGAGTCACAACATTCAGATGAAGAATGTATGATTCCACGCTGCCATACCTCGTATGAGATGGCCCGTTGAGAGATTCTGAGAGTCAATACAACGTGGCAATCGTTTATGGCAGTGATAGTCTATTCAAAGCTATCAGCCCCAGCACATTGAGCAGATCTTCATCGTGTACGCTTAGACGCCCAGTTTCCCCTAGGGGTTTTCAAGTTTTCAAGGCCTTCAAATAGACCTTTTCATCATCATCATCATCATGACGTACGGAGCCGGCTGCGACATCAGCCTCCCGGAGTTCAGTTCTAGTCGTCTTCTGGAGAAATTCATCCAGGAAAAGTTTCCAAAGCTCTCGGCACCTCCAGAGGGCGCGCTCAGCCTGATCTTCATCAACTGCCCTGGGTCTCGCGTCTTCACCGACCCGCGCTCTGGGTCCAGGAAGTGTCTCGACCAAGTCAAACTAACCTTGGACTTTGCCGCAGATTTGACCAAGACCACCCACGAAAAGGCCGAGGATATTGTCGTGCTGAGTCCATCCGCCGCCCATTGTGAAGCCATCGGACATATGCGCAAGAAGCGGCCCGAGTATACCGCCTCACTCATCAATGTGCCCGAATCCTCTACCATTGACGGCTACCAGGGGCGTGAAAACGATATTGTGATTGTCGCCATGGGCACCAGCGAGTTCGCTGGACCTCTGTTCACGTCCAACGGAAACCGCTTAAAAGTCATGTTCACACGTCAGCGTTGCGGTCTGGTGATTGTCGGCGAGCTGAAGGCCGTAGGTTTATCGAAGAAGGGAGGTCTGGACGCAGTGGTCAAGACTCATGACGCTGAGGGAAACATGATTTACACCAGGGCTGGCGCCCTGCGTCGTGTTTATAAGGCTTTGAAGGATGAAGGTCGCATTGTGGATGTGACGATTGAGCGTAAAAGGCAGAAAAGGTTGGCTACATACTCGGGTAACACAAAGATGTGGATGTGAGGGCAGCCCTTGTCATGCACCATGCGTGCCTATCTGCAACCAAATCATTTCCCACATGCTCGGACTGCGAGTAGTCGGGGCCCCCTGCTGGACAAACAATTGAACCCCGACATGGGGTCGTGCGGAGACGAATCTCATGCAGGCCATGAGTAGCGTTCCTCAAGTTTTGCGACATGGCATTGAACAGTCGTATAGCCCATCTCGGAGATGCAGAACACCGTATGAACACGAGCCAACCCGCGTGTTGTCTGTTACTCGATCTCATCGAGTCAAACGAGAACACGATAAGCGGGTCACGTTCGCCCGCAGATTGAATATACACTAGACTTCTTGTGCTCCTAGCGCGCTCTCGGTGAAATTCACGACGGGCCCTTGATGCCTCGAGAATCTGAAGCATCAACAAACTCGAAGCGATGAGAGCAGCACCGCGGCTGGTCAGGAGTCGGGGAAGGCGGGATGTTGCTGTTGCGGCCTGCTCCCAACCACATGCGCCAGCCAGCGGCCTTCGAGAACATGATGCGGATTGGAATCGACCCTGGAGATGTGTGGCCCTGATTCGAAGCCTGCTCACTCGGCGACATCGGGCTTTCTTCGCGGACTTTCCCACCCCCGCAGCCACGGATGGCCTTCGTCCCCAATCGAGATATTAGCGAAACCGCCGGGGGCGGGGGAGCTCCGAAGGTGGTGCAGACTGGTGAAGTGCCGGTGCTGTCAAGGGTCCAAGCTAAGGCCTCAGCTGGGACTCCGTTATCTGCACGCGGCCAACTCTGAATGATTCCCTACTAGAGTTAGAGGGAGAGTAGGGGACACGAGAACAAGCCTTCTTCTGGGGTAAAGTGGTACGAGTCCTTTGTGGACGGTGAGGAGGAACCCTTGACCCGACCCTGATCGAGAGCCTGACAAGTTTCATTTGCGGGTTGTACATGGTACACTGCAGGGGGGTTGATCCCTTGGAGCTATGCGACGGCAGCATCATTGGCTGAGCGTCACCATAATCTGTACCATGTCGTCAGACGTATCGCAGAGTTTGACTCGATGAGATCGAGTAATGGGTAGCCCGCTGGCGGGGACACTCTTGCGACGATAAGCTGTGTGTGCCCGCCCAATGAAGCCCCGCGCAAGAACCCGCCCGTGCGGCCGGAGACGAGAACGGCGATAAGATGCAGAGTGTTGAAGCCAATGGCGCCGCCCCCGAAGCTTGAGTCTGCTAGCTCCCTTCAGCCGTGAGAATCTGCATTTTCCATGCTGGCGTGGCGTACAGCGGGCTTGCCGATGTGCGGCCATGCATCATCGTCGCGTGGCATGTGGTGTCAAATGGCCTCGCCGCCGGCGCGTTCTGGCCTGTTCTGGCTGGAGGAGCAACAGGAACAGCACATGTAGGCTTTGGTGTCTCGATCTTGGCGCGTGCGACAGGGATCATTGGAGAGACCTGAAGCCGTGTGGGGGGCCTGATATCAGTTTGTCCACCAGAGCTATCCCCCATGACGAGCTAGATAGGCAATGATTGCTGGGAGGCGGCCGATTTCCCATCAAACCTTGGATTCTGCGCTATGTGCCATGTGAGCTTTGCTACCGAGATATATATATCCATCTCTGTGTATCTACCTGTCTCACTTGCAACTTGCCCTACCTTCCCCGACGGAATCTGTTTCTTGCTACTCAACGTCGAAAGCATTCTACAGGCCAGCACCGACGGCTGTCCCACCAAACGTCGGTGAACATCCTACGGATCTTACTGTCCGGTTCTGAGACTAGGCATTTCGTCATAGCTCTGGCACACGACGTCGAAGCTCCACCGCGACCACCATCATACCACGATTGTCAGCGCTGCAATTTTTCTGCCCAGCAAAGGACATTCAAGAACTACAGGGCTCTTCAATCAATTTGACCAAGCATTTACTGTTTATACTTGAGTTGTCTTGTTTCGCTGTGGCAAGTCGAGGTTGCGAAGAAATCAAACCCAGAGGCCAAAATGGAGGCCACCAACCCACAAGTCAGGGAGCGTGTGCATGGGTCAAGGACAAAGCACTGGGCCAACAAACTGGCCGTAGACCAGACGGAAGAGGGCTTGTCTAATACCCAGCTCATGGTGAGGACGCACGACCTCGCCGTGCCCTTCCAGACAGGTACTGATCGACCCTAGCTCATCAACCATGATCTGAAGCCCGTCGAGAAAGCTCGTAGAGTTTGGGGAACATGGAACTTTGTGGCCTTCTGGGTTGCTGACGTAAGTGCTCTACCTTTTCATGAAGTCTTGTTGCCCCTGGTTTGGTCTACGCTGCAGCATCCCGCTGGATTCTGATGGCTCTCATCAACTCCCGAGACTCCCTACAGCTCCCATAACCTTTCTTGAAGGTCATTTGATTTCAGGGGTCATTGGCCTCTTAGTTCCACTTTTCAGCCACTCATACCAACGTCTGAAGCACCCCTGACACTGCCTAGTCGTTCAATATTAACAGCTGGATGATCGGATCTTCGATGGTAGTCTCCGGGCTTTCCTGGTGGCAAGCTTGGGCATGTGTCTGGCTCGGATATTTGGTGGCCGGCATCTTCGTTGTTCTCATCGGCCGTATAGGCGCGGTGTACCATATCGGATTTCCCGTGGTTGCTCGAAGTTCCTTCGGAATATGGGGAGCACTTTGGGTGAGTACACCACGTTGACAAACAAGTGACTGGGAATATTTGCTAGTCCTTGCATCTGACCAAAAGTTCCCCGTAATTTTGATCTGAATTGCTGATTTGCTTTGTTTCAAGATCATCTTTAACAGAACTGCCATGGGTAAGTCTTGAGGACCGAAGGACGTGGATCTGCGTGCCAGCACCACTATCCTGCTTTATGTTGGTGAATTATAGCTGACTCGTCATGTTCTTAGCATGCGTATGGGTAAGCATAAGACGCCTCGCACTTGTTCATCGCGCACGAGTTCGTAGCTAATTTGCATTAGTATGGTGTCCAGTCCTGGATCGGAGGCCGATGCATCTACGTAATGATAAGAGCCATTTGGAAAAGCTGGGTAAGAGATCAAGACCAATTATCGTATCAAAACTGTGAATGCAATAGGAAACTGATTGTAGCAGGATCGTGAACGAATTTCGAGCAACGCGTTCACAGACACCACAACAGCAGATTTCGTCTCCTTTTTCCTCTTCTGGTTGATCTCACTACCTGTAAGCTGAGAAGTCTTCATTTTTGCCACATCCCTGAGTACTTGCCACTTTTGCTCGTCAAAGCTAGGCAGGATTTAATCACCGTGCTGACTGTAACAAGTTCCTATACGTGCCGGTACACAAACTACGCCATCTCTTCACTGTAAAGTCCTATGTTGTCCCTGTAGCAGGCTTTGCCTTCATGGGCTGGACTATTGCAAAGGCTGGTAATACGGGAGCCATGATTAGACAGCCCGCTCAAGCCAAGGGCAGCGAATGGTCATGGGCATTTGTTTCCGGAGTCATGTCTTCGATCGCCAACTTCGCAACAGTGAGTCATTCGGACTTCATCCTTCTGGAGCCTCTGAGCTCATGTTGAAACCCAAAAATTTCATGGGCTGCAAACTATTCAGCTCACGGAAGATCTTGAGCTAATCAGTATGCTCTCTAGCTCATCGTCAATGATCCTGATTTTACACGCTTTGCTATCAAACCCAGAGATGCACTTTGGTCGCAGCTGTGCACAATCGTGAGTCCCTCTTTTCACATTCTGACAATCTTCCGAGATATGCATACTAAGAGCTCGAAAGCCCATCGGATTTGCCGTCACGTCATTAATCGGCATCCTGGTCAGTTCGGCGTCGGCTACCATCTATGGCGCACCCATGTGGGATCCGCTCGAGGTTCTCGAAAGATTCATCGACGAAGGCAACTCGGGCGAGAGATTTGGAGTCTTCGTGCTTGGCCTGGCATTCGCCTTGGCCCAACTCGGCGTGAGTACCCTCGCGAACATGCCTCAAACTGTCGCTGACAAGCTGTTTGAATAGACAAACATTGCAGCCAATAGCATTTCTGCTGGCACCGATATGACTGCGCTGCTTCCCAGGTATATCAACATTCGCCGAGGAAGGTAAAGATCACCTTCACACTAGCTATTATCACCGGAAGCAATTGTTAACGCGTCCTCTTAGCTATGTATGTGCCGCGGTTGGCCTCGCGATGTGCCCATGGAAGCTACTGGTATGTCAAGACTCAGCTGATCAAAGACAGAATGCTAATTACTGCTGCCTCTTCAGTCAAGCTCAAACCAGTTCACGACTTACCTCTCAGCTTACAGCGTGTTCCTCAGTTCGATCGCCGGCGTCATGTGCTCCGACTACTACGCCGTACGCCGCGGATATCTGCAAGTTCAGGACTTGTTCAGTGCTCGCAAGGGCAGTCCGTACTACTACACTTTCGGCGTCCACTGGCGGGCATATGCGGCATACATCGCGGGCATTTTGATCAATGTGGTTGGCTTTGCCGGTGCAATTGGCGCGACTGTCCCGATTGGAGCATCCTATCTTTACAGGGTGAACTTCTTTGGAGGGTTCATCATATCATTCTCTATGTACTGGGCGCTGTGCCACTTCTTCCCCATCCCTGCCACAAGCAAAACATGGATGGAGGTTGGAGGCGATGACCTGGACGAGGTTCGTGTCGCCTACGATGCCGACAGCTATAGCGACAAGGGGGCCGATGGACATCGGCCGTATGACGAGGAAGTGGCAGTGCAGGGAAAGCCACAGCTGAACGATAAGAAACTTGCGGGAGAGTCTATCTAAGGGGGATCACGGGGAGAGAAACTGTGAACAGAGCAGCGTCGCCTGTGACGAATGTTGGGCGTCGATGTTAGGTCACCATGATACACACAATTTGTGGGAAACACAGCATTTGATCTTGATTCCTGTACAGTGCCATTGCGTCCACCTCGTTTGAAATTGAGAGAGTTTCCCATTCTGCAAAATGATGCTGCTACCTAGGATAACAGCACTCAAAAGGCTACTTTGCCATTCGCGAATGATCCGGATTGCCAGCCGTTGTACGCTGTGAGAAAGACCTCCAGTTGAAAGTTAGCATAGCAGATTGATCAATACGATTGACAAACCCTGCAGCGTGGTTTTGGTATTACGCCGGCCCGCCTTCACATGGTCGCAAGTGCCCTTATGCGCGGCTCTCCAATGGAGTTAAAGGATACGCATTGAATCAACATTGGTATTCAATTGAGCTGCATTTACGAATGAGACAGGCCAGTGCCTGTTCCCCAGCAGTCTCACCCAGTCAGGGTCATAGTAGATGTGGTCGAGATATTGCACGAAGTCCTCGGGGTTGTACCTTCGGTCGGGACCACCCTGCGCGAAGAAGGTAGCGAAAGCTCGCTGTGGAGGTCGGTTAGGAAGCTATTTATGAGGTACTACAGAATTCTCTCGTAGGCGTAGCAATACCCATCCAACGCGACCTTGTCACGCATCTTCTGCGTAAAGCTGCGTATTCCCTGCGTACCCTGAGAGCTTTGCGGGTAAAGGAAGGGAAACCCGGGAGGGCGCCATGTGGGGGACGATCTTCGTGCGAAGCTCGTTCATCGGCAGTAGACTGGTAGTCGCAGGCTTGTTCAACGCGGCTATTGAGCGCTCCAGGCGTTCTTACGTACTGTCTCTACAGTGCGCCGAATGTCGTTGTTGAGCATCTCGTGACTTGTTGGTTCTCCGCTCTGTCGCTGCAAGTTCGGGTCCTTATCCAGTGGCGGAAAGATTGTATAGCTCATGGTTGGCAGGAGATTTACTACTACCTGCTGGATCTCAATGTCCATTATTGGATGTTTAGCCTCGTACTCGTATAGTAAGTCGTTTACTGTATATAGCATATGCGCCCAGTATATCTATGCGTTGAACTCGTGTCCCCAGTCTTTCCATTTCACGGGACATCATAGCCGTCGTCGCCCGGACAGCTATCTTATACGTCCATACAATAGTCTATCGACCTTATATTACTCGCCATCATCCTTAGATTTTACTGATTTAGTGGTGGACGATCAGCGTGAACGAGCTGCTTGATAAATATCACGTCGTGTACTCTCCACTTCACCGAGAATTTCAGTTTACATGCTAGGGAGCCCTTCTATTCCAGAATCGTGAAGGGTCTCACCCGTTGCTACCTCCATTTCCTTGGTGGCTTGCCGGGAAGCTGATATCCTTCATTCAATCTAAGGAATACTCCATCACCGACATCAAAATTCATTAGGCGGTGCTTCTTGTTATAGGATTTTCTGGCTTCGGCTTGAGCGTAGGCTCTTGGGGCTTGTGCTTCCTGCTGATATAGTTTCCTGATAGTGTCGATAGTGTCCCCCTGTGTCTCATCTGACAGCCATTCCGCAGCCATTGCTGGCTTGGATTCCACCAGCAGTTCGTTCGGAGCGCAGTTGATGGTACACCGCTTAGTATTCATCGAATGTAATGGACTAGTCATTGAGTGTCGCTGGGACGAAGCCTTGATAAATTCTTACGAGACGCCTACGTGCTCCTTATCAGATGAGAAGGAAATGATGCTGGCGTCTTAGCGAACTAGCTGTCGAGGCGCGGTGTGCAGAGTCAGCTTTATGGCTTGACCTGGTAAAGCCCCTGATAGTGCATTCAGGTTTTTGTCCACGCAGCGTGATCGAAATGCACTTGGTAGACATCGCATGAACAACGACTGTGCGGCGCTGTCAAAGTTATACTATAGCTCTGATAAACATATGACAACATGGATGAGAAGTGAATGCGCACTACGTGATGCGCACCGTAGTCCCTGGTATGCACGGATACGAGGCCTCCAAGTATGCACTGATTTTGAGGCCACCAAGCATGCATCACTTCAGGCACTCAGACGACTCGATGGAGGCCCCCAATCTATATCGTCAAAAAGGCACTGCGCATGACTTGCAGTATCGTGTTTTCGAATAGTACCATGTTACGATTCAGTTCTCGTGGCATGCGACTTCAGCCCGCACTGAATAAGACAGGGCAACGTTGAATCAAGGTTAAGCGATCTCTTGGCAGTCCGTTAAGAGTGGTGTGCAAGATAGGAGGGCGTCCTAGTTAGTAGGGTGGGTTTGCATGGCGAGAATGTCTGAAGAGGTGTTACGGTCGGCCTCAAAGGGGCTTAGTGACAGCCCTCACACAGTCTTAAGTGCCATACGGCAGCTGTTCAATTGAGCTAAAAGAGTACGTGTTGAATCAACGTCGTTAATTCAACTGGGCTACATTCATAGAGGTATAGGCCACATGCCCATACTATGCTACGGGTATAATCCGTAACAAGAGGAATTTAGTTTGCATAGCAAAGATATTCTGTTTGGAGGGTGATGGGTTACAGAAAGATGTCAATTATAGAATTACGATTTCGTTTGCTTGGAGTTGAGAACATCTTTAAATCTGAATTTTAGAACTTCGCAGTCAGATGAGATCTAGCAGCAGGACCTTTACACTCATCGCTTTCAGTTCACCATGTTCTATCCACGGATTTTGTAAACACCGACACGACGCAGTCAGGACAGGAACTTTTAAATACGAGTACACATCTTGCCAAAATCCGCATGAGCATTTGTTGAAGAAACAACAGATGAGCCGGGCCTAGAGTCGTTAGCAGCCTCAAATCAGGAGTATATACCTACACTATGTAAGAAGTATATACCTACACAATGCAAATCAAACCCTGGGGTATACGAGTAAATGCCTTGAACATCCGTCGCTGCAACATCCCTCAAACACAAGGCAAGGAAAGACAAGCAAACCAAGTGCCCATCAAGTCGAGGTCTCAGCATCAATCTCGGCCACCATGTCAAATATGCGATCCCGACTATGAGAATCAAACACGCGATCAGGATCCTCCATGGTATTCCCCGTCCTGGACCACCTCACTCTATCGCCGATAACAACGTACACATAGCGCACGTATCGACCAGACGCATCGAGATTCTCCCGGTCCAGCGCAACGCCCACGTTGCGCACCCTGTGGTACCACAAGCTGTGGCCCTGCGACTGCTGCCGCATCTTGTCAATCTCGACCAGCCACCGCTCCGTGCTGTAGGCAAGGAAGCTGTATGGCAGGATCTCACAGTGCCAGGTCGGTAGCCCACCGCGCATCCCCACCGACAGCAGGATGGGTATCTTCTGATCCTTGTACCTGATGCGCAGGACGAGGATGTTGATATCGCTCTGGAGCGGGCCTCGGAAACCCACGACGCTATACACGGGCGTCGAAATGTGGGAGAAGGGCGACTGCGGGTACTGGGGGACGAGACAGTCGACGCTCAGGGGTGGATCGTTGCCCTCGAACCCGGAGATCCTCACTGTGATGTGGAAGCCGTATTCGAAACGCGGGCGGTACGGTAGGATGCTGATGCCCGAGGTATCCCTTGGCGTCTTGCAGAGGATGTACAGATTTCGCACCTCGGAGATCATGGCTGAGTGGATCGGGAAAGCGCGTCCGGGAAGAGCAACTCGCCGGTAGACATTGTTTTCGACCAAAAGCGGCAGACACATGCGCCTTCGCTTGTCGGGATCGGTATCATCTGTACTGACAACGTCCAAAACTGCGCAGACAGTGTGAACGGCGAGAACGACGGGAAGCCTGATGCGCAGTCCAACGTTGGTAATCTGATACGGCGCGGAACTGTGGTTCCCTGGGGCGGGAACAAACTTTCCCGAGTCGAAGACGGCTGGCGAGGGTGCCAGAAGTGACAGCCAGCCGTGTGGCACCATGTCAGCCTCCCAGGTCCAGCAGAAGATGGTCTGGTCGTCGCTGTTCTTGATGATCTCCTCCTGCAGCCGGAGGAACGCCTTGGACCCCTCGCCGTAGATGAGCGGCAGGTGAATGTCGAAGATGCCGAGCAGGCAGTACGCCATGTCTTCGACCCTCGTCGTTTCGCGTTTCGCCGCCCAGCTGAGGCGCGCGGCGACGCTGGCGGAGAAGATCTTCTGGCTCTGCCCGAGGTAGGTGACGTCGATGCCCGTGATGGTCGAGATGGGGAAGCGCAGCTCCTGGCGCGTGCCAATGTCCTTCCAGTGGCGATTGAAGAAGGTGAGCTTCGGGGGTGCGAGCAGTTCCTGCAGGGTCCAACCGCGGGTGAACCAGCGGCTGGCGCGCAGCTCCAAAGTCGGTCCCCTCCGTTTGAGCTCTGTGGAGAGAGAAAGTCCCTCGACCGGGGGCAGGGGCGCCACGCCGAAGGGATCATTGCCGTCAACGTCCGAGAGATAGGCGTAGCAGACGGCGGATGCCTCGTACCACGCGAACATGGAGTTGATGGCTTCCGACAGCTCGGCGCTGCTGGTCTTGTCGATGCAGTTTGTGTCCACCCACAGGTAGTCGAGCCCGTCTTGTTCGGCTTGCAAACAGGCGGCCATGATCTTGCGGTATCCCGGCTTGAACGTCGGTCTCAGGGGGGCTGTCCACTCCTGGTGGGAGACCTCATTGTCGCCTGCCCAAGTGTGGGAGAGGATGGCGTACGGCGGCGTATCATCTCCGTAGAACAGCGTGATCTCTTTGGTCCTGACGTTGATGAGCCGCATGGAGCTTCTTCCCAGACAGAACCCGCGGCGTTTCGTCCAGAGTCGGCGGCGACCGTTGACGATTAGTTTGCGCGAGGAGTATACAAAGCAAGCCTCTTTGGAGCCAATGCGCGTGTGGTTGGAGTAAACAGTCGAGCTTCGCCCTGATGAGGGGGTGGGCAAAGCGACAATTTATCGTCTACCGTGCGAAGTAATATCGACCAGTTTTTGCACTGTGACGAGGTTGACACCATCGACGCAAAGAGGAGCATCTTTCCTTCACCATGTTTGTACTGCCTCGTTGAAGTTCTGTCGAGGCCCAAACGCCATGCCATGCTATGCTGAACAGACTAGATATGCCAAGGAATCGCTGGAAGGAGAAAAAAAAAAAAGATGGCATTCACGCCCCATGTACTTCAAGCCTCGACTCATGCACCGCTCACCAATCAGCGGCCCAGCCGTTCTCGTTCAGGAATTCCTCGGCCGCCTGTCTCAGTGCCAGGTTCGGGCGCAGCTCGGCGAGCTGAAGCGGCTCCCTCGTGAGGGGGTCACTCGGATGGCGGCGCAGGTGCTCCATGATGGATGCTCTCTCGTAGGATTTGCCCGTCTTGGTCTGCAGGCGCGGTTAGTCAGAACGAGAAGACGAGGAAGAAGAGGAAGAAAAAAAGAGGGAGCGTCAGGGGCAGCACTGACAACCCATGGATCAACGAAAACGTTAAAGGTAATGTCGTCAATCAGCCAGTCGGGGACCTCGCGCCTCTGCTCGCCCTTGGCCCTCGCCGTCTCGAAAACCCTCCGGATGTCAGTAATCTTGGCGTCCCACTCGGCCGCCACGTCACCCCTCTCGCCCTCGCTCTCCGTCGCGGCAAGTGCCCTCTCTTTCTCGCGCTCCATCGTCTCGACGACGTCGACCTCGAGATACTGGTCCTCCCTCTTGCGCCTCTTCTCGTTGTGCTCCCACCTCTCCTTCTTGCAGCGCAGCACCAGCGCCGTGACGGCCGCGAGCGACCTGTCGCCCGTCTCGATGCAGAGGCCGTGCGCGCGCATGGCGGCGGTGATGGCGCCGTCAAAGTCCTGCAGCGACACGAGGGCCTGGGCCAGGTAGTACGAGGCCTTCATGTTGGCGGCGTTGAGGGCGAGGGCGTCTCGGCAGTCGGCGACGACGGCATCCCAGTAGTTGAGCTTGAGGCGGGCCATGGCGCGGTTCGTGTAGAGGTTCTGGTTCTTGGGGTCGGCGATGATCCTGGCTTGTCAGCTGCGCGGCCTGCGGTCGGAGCGAGATGCCATGACGAACCCCTTGGAGTAGCATCCCTCGGCATTGATGTAGTCGCCCTTTTGGAAGTGGCGGTTGCCCTCCTCCTTAAGCTGCGCCGCCCTTGCTTCCGCCATGGTTAAATGTGTTGCTCGTTGCAGATTGACTTTGAAAATTGTTCTTTTTTTTTCGAGACAGAGACAAGTCGGTGGGCCCCAGACGATTGTCGGCCCCTTCGGATATATGTAAATCGTGCAGACGGACAGGTGATCGATGTGGTTCGAGGTGCGGCGAGGCTGCAGAGGGCGAATGTCGCCAGTCTGACAAGCAGTCGGGGCGAGGAAGGCGTCGAAGGAGGAACGAGAGCTCCTTGCCAGATAATGCATGCGTCAAGCGGAACCCCCTTTTCAGACGGCCGTTCGGTGAAGCACGTCAACCACCGGGACCTTTCACTTCAGAGGCCACGGCGTTGCGATCGCGCAAGCAGTAACTTGTACGCTAGGCGCGCCGACCCGCCGGAGCATTTCTAAGCGGTAAGCGGTGGAGATGTCCGCCGCTGGAAGATTCCAGAATTAGGGGCCTCGAGCGCTGGAGGACCCCGAATCGGCCGCTGCGTCATTTTCGCCGATTGATAAGATAAAGATAGCACAGGGCTGAGTCGGACGCTACCCCGCTGCGGCCTGTGCTCCTTCGAGTTGCCCGTTCGCTCGCGTGTCGATGAGACAATAGTCAATGAGACAGTAGTCAATGAGACAGTAGCTGGCTGCGATGGCAAGGTTGCATTGAGGGCTCTGCCGTTACATGTACTATGTATGATCGGTACTCTAGTAGGCAACAGGCGCTCGAGCACCCATTTATCTCTCTTCGACCGGCACAGTGCGTGATACAAAGATGACCAACCGTCAAATGTTGCAGCACTAACATGCTGGGCGAGGAAGACACTGGGGAGCATTGAATGGTGACCACTGCACCTCGTCTACCCGGCGAACGAACATACTACACCTCGGTAAGATCTCCAACCCACCCCGTTCTCGGCCATCTTCCAGCGGCTCGGCTATCGTCCTTACTCCAGAGCATCGAGATCAAGCCGAGCAGGGTCGTGACCTGGGCGTTATCCGATGGCTGCCATCCTCGCCTTCCCCGCAAGCTAATCATGCCAGTGACTGGCCAGCAACTGGAATATGACCGGGCGAGAAGGTTGTTGAATGACTCGGCAGCCAGCGGGAGGGAGGTTAGGTGCGGGGAAGACACGCACAGAAGGTTGACAATGTCGGGAGCCAAGAATAATTGCGTTGATGTTGTTCATACCTTGAAGCACCCTGGCAAGCAATCAAATGTTGCTCTCATCTATTCGTCATGTAGTGAAGGCGGATCATGCTGAGGCTACCTGGCCGGGCAACCTCAACACCATGGGGCTATCACGAGCAGTCAACTGGCAGCTGATGCCGACCAAGCATGACCTTGATGTCTTTCATGGTGCTTGTCTACCTCCAGCAAGGTACCATGTAGCTATGATGCCAGCCACCATGCCATCTTCGTCAATCAACTGTGGGTGTGTGCCTTTCGTTAGCCCCTCAAGCCCCTGTTTCTGGTTGCGCCGGGCCTGTGATACCACGTAGGCTAATCCCACGTAGGTGCAGCAGTCTTGCGCAGGCCGGGCCAACCACTGCGAACGGCCTGCCCCCAGCACCAACAGAGCCTATCAATTACCAGACAAGCCTCCGACGATTGGTGCCATGCGACGCATTGATAGTTGCCAGCGGGCACCTTGCAGGTTTCCACGATGCGGTTCAGACGCCCCCACTCTGCCTGTTGGATAAGCTCCTGGTCACAGACTTTGAGGATACCGCACCACTCGGACAACTGCGTTTCTTGATGAGCACTCGCCGATGAATTGACCCTTGTTTGCATTGCAGCGGAAGCAGAGCTGTTGTTGATCTCTCCACTCTTGAATTACACTTGACTGCCTCGGCACACTTCGTGAGCAGTTTGGGACTACCTGGCTGTGTAGGGCATGGTCACTGTACCGAGGGGCTGAGTGACGCAGGTCCAGGGAGCATCGTACTCTTCTGCTAGTATAAATTTGTCGCTCGTGAAGCCACATCACTGATGTTACTACTCAAAGTCGCTCTAGTAAATGATAGTGTCGCATAACCTTGGAGACAATGTCGAGGCACTCGCGGCCCACGCTAAGAATTGTTATACAGCGAGGTTGAAAGATGCTAAGTCCCGGGAATCCCGATGCTCCCTTTCCACGTTGAATGCATCAGCATGACGGCGAATTCGTGTCATGTTTCTGGTGTACAAGGTGTCAGCCATATGGAAGAGACACCTCTTCGATCGTCAACTGTTAGCGGTGGTCATGTTGCATCTGAATTGTACGATGCTTGCTGTCGGCTTATAATGCTTCGACACTATCCTGTTGTAGCAGCCCAACGCCGCGTTTAAACTCGCGAAGCCACTCGGTGTTATCAGCAGGGGTTTGGTCCCA
This sequence comes from Verticillium dahliae VdLs.17, assembly GCF_000150675.1. Lineage (NCBI taxonomy): Eukaryota > Fungi > Ascomycota > Sordariomycetes > Glomerellales > Plectosphaerellaceae > Verticillium > Verticillium dahliae. The sequence continues at coordinate 353,503 of NW_009276923.1, read as the reverse complement.
CGGGTCATCACTTGATACAGTCAGCGTACTGTTGCCAAGATGTGCTCCCACGAGAACGACGTCAGACTCACCTGTCGTACCACAGCCAACGGGCTTCGTACTGAATCTCTTCGTCCGTAGGCACATGCCTCTTTGGGTTGTTCGGCGACATGGCACTCACCACAAACCGCGTCAAGCCTGCCGTCAGCCTGCTATAGCTGTTATGGTCGTTCAAAAGGAAGGGCATGCCGTCACCGCCGCGCAAAGATTGGCCGGAGCTCAGCAGCGTGCTCGTCAAGAATGAACTCGACAAGGGTTCGGCGCCCTTCTGAGGCCAAACCTCAGGCCAGACTTCTGGGGGCTTTTGGTCCAGAGGAGTGTGGCCGGTGTCTCTTTGGTGTGCAAATGCAAGAATGCCTCGCGGCTCATCTGTGGAGAGCTGCCGGTCCCGCTGGCGAAGAGGCTCCAGCCACTTGCTCGATCCCCAGACGAGTCGCATCAGGAAGTCTTTGAACAGCTTGGAGGGATTGGGCGAGCAAGTCTCGACGCTTTCGAGAATCTCAGATGCCTCTTGTTGCAGCGTGTAGTCGGACAAGACGAGGCCGAGAGCTCCATGCATGACGATACGCTGATGCATCTCAAGCTCAAGTTCGCAATTGTCAAAGATGTTACTCTTGCCGTTGATCGTGAGCTTTGTCAATCGTGACTTGGCGACTTGTTGCATGGGAAGAAGTCGAGCCGCATTGGACGTTTCGGAAGCCATGAAGACGTCCCGCAACCACGACGCCGATGATGGCAGCGAAAAGGGGGACAAGACTTCAGCACCAAAGATGATGGAGCAACCTTCAAATTGGAGCTCTTGGTCTGAGGGAAAGCTGCCGTTAGTGTCGAGGTAGTTGCGCATGTAGTGCTCCAGTTCCAGCTTAACGAGCTCGTACGCGCTGGTTGGTGTATCGGGAGGTCCTGTCATGGACGATATGGGGAGCGGCGACTTCTGCTCGTAGTGGATAAGGTCTGGCGGGTAAGCAAGGGACCAGGGCTTCTCAGAGGGGGCTACTCACATGGCGGCATTGCGTTTTCGACCGTTTCGACGACCTGTGGATCAAACCCCCAAGTCCCCTTCCAGTCGTCCATGGTGTTTCCACTCTTGAAGTGTGCTGCAAGGTGATCAACACGGGCATCCCAGGATGTCAGGGTGGCATCGCAAAACCCGCATCGCGACCGTATTTCTCGGCCTGAGACTTTCCATTGGTCCATCGGCCACTTCATGAACTTGCAGCCATGCACCAGCTTGAGGTGCTGCTGCAGGTGGTCTTTGCGGTAGTAGGTCCGGTCTGGGAGCGATCTATCGAGGCAAGCGGCGTGGTTGTGCTGATTGACGTGCGCCGCGTCCGGGTCGGCTGCTCCGCAGTATACGCAAAGTTCGATGCTCGTGTCTGGGTGGACAGCGGTGGCTCCAGTTGGTGAGCAGATCCATTCCTCGAGTGACAGGTGAAGCGACTTCTCGTGGCGCTGCCAGTCGTACTTGAGCTTGAAGGTTTCGATGCAGAAAGTGCACTGATACATGTGACATGCACGGATCAGACTTGGCCTGCTGTTTCGTTGGCGTCGCGCAGGTGCTCGCCTACGCCGACGGTTGACCCTTGCTGTAGAGGAGATGGCGGAATTTCGAGATGACGCTCGAGAGCCCGATCCTCTGCTGGAACGAGATCGGCCAGCACTGCTGATTGACGACGCGTTGTCCGAAGATTGATCGGACGCGTGTGAGTAGTACGGCATGCGAGGCGACTGGGAAGCAGCGGCGATGGCGCGGGAGATATCCGACATGTCTGCCGCTTCGTGTTCCGGTGGCGAGCTTTCCCATCGCTGCAGAATGTTCATCTGTTCGAAAGGCACCGGCGTTGGTCGTCGCGAGGGAATCTCGATTGGCACTCCTTCCCTGTGTGTCGTTTCGGACGAGACGACGGGTGAAGAAGATTGAGAGGGTCGGAGTTTGGAACGTCGCCGGGTGTTGGCGAGCCAGTTGGTCACCTGCAGCTTGGTGAGACCGGTTTTGTCCTGGAGCATTTCGAGGTCCTTCGGTGAGGCGTAGGGGTATTCCTCATGGGCGGCGATCCAATTTCTGAGTACTCTGACGGAGCTGGCTGTAAAGCGATTGAAAACCTTTGTTGGACGGTCACCCAAGGGATTGGCGTCTATCGTGGCCGCAGGAGTGGCACCGAAAGTTGCTCCTTCGCCGGCCCCGGCAGCCGACACCCCATCTGGATCATGTACAGCTTGCTGCGTCTGGAGGTCATTGTCGAAGCTGATGATGGGATCGGCATGTGTGACGAAGGTGAGCAGGCCTGGATCAACGTGGGTTGGTGATCCTGGGCCTTGAGGATGGGGGAAGGTGTCGTTGGGAGGGGTATGGTCAGCCATTCTCGTGCTTCAGATAAACTGTGTATGGTAGGCCGCTCAATGGAGAGCTGGCTCGAGGCATGATGTCGAGAATGAGCTGGCCTGACAGTTGGGGTTGTGAGATACTTCGATGATGGTGTCTGGGGCGATGGAGGTTGACCTGAAAGGCGCGATTCCCACCCCACCCGAGAGCTTGCCAGGCGCTATCCAGCCGTCGGCCCCTGTGCCTTTCCAAGGGAAGTATGGTGTGGTGGGGTCCATGGCGCTTTTCAGCTGGTCACCGCACGTGATAGGTTCGCTGCCAAATGCATGCATGCAATTGCCGTTTCCAGCAATGCCAGAGCAAGGTTTATACAAGAGCTACGGGTCAGGGAAGTTCATTACAGAGCTGAGCCGATCTAACGTGCTAGAGACTAGAGATTATAGGCGCGTTAGAGCGGCAATTAACCCTAGTAACAGCTCCTAGTATTAATTCTTACGGCTATTCTATCTATAAAGAAAAGAGAGCTAGTATTGAACTAATGTTAGGGGATTCCCTAGAGCGGTAATCACCGATATAGTGATTACCGGGGGATTACCGTAGCTAGGATTCATAGCTCTTAGGAGCACGTGAATCACGGCTTACGTAATCGGTAAATTAGATAGGTATATCTGACTTACGTAGGTAGTAGTAGTTTAGGGAGATAGTATTGATTATATTATAAGTCTTATATCACTTACCCTACCTATTCAGAGCTCGCAAGCATAGCTAAAGTACTGAATTGGGGTTTACATAAGCAATGAAGCCCTCTCAACATGAGCACGTCTTCTGATTGGAAGCACATCAATCTCTTGAGGGGCGTAATTGTTCCAAGCAACTAGTTAAGAAGTAGTCAAAAAGAATGCTCTTAAACAATCCACAGATCAATCGCGAGCCTCGGAGTTTGAAGTTCTTTATCTATCAGGGATGTTGTGTCATGCTGTTGTGTCATACACATGCTGTAAAACCAAACGTCTGAAGGTCAGCCCGCGCTGCGTGCTAGTACTTCCTTAGCCCGATTCAGCCACCCTCATGGTTCGGAGGTGATTTCACTGTCTTATACTTAAATCTGACTATTGAGCCTCCTCTATAGATTGGCATCATCGATTGGCATAGTTTCAATATGACGTCCCTCCGGAACGATCCAATCACTCTGTGAGCAGGCCTCATCGACCAAGCAGTCTTCCGGTCGCCTACGTTTCCGCCCTCTCTCGGCGGCTTCCGCTTGGTCAGCAAATGCGCCCCATTCAAGAGCGTCTCTTGGCAGACTTCTGTCAGGATAGGTCGATCGCGGTCTCTTAGATGGGTCGCCTGTCTTGCCACCGATGGTCTCCGAAGGCGCGGTTCTGGAGCCTGGCGTCGCGGGTAGCTCTGTTCTCGCACGGAGCGGCGTGCCCGTCCCTGATGTGCCCAATCTGCTTGTGCTCGGTGATGCAACATGTGAAATCGGTCTCTCAGCTGCCATATTCTCAATGCAGCACATCTCGCAATGATGCCGGAGGGCCTTGCGATCAATGGACGCCGGCACCGATGCTGTCCGACCGTTGAACTCCATCAGGTCGTCATAAGGCACATACACTCGAACACGAAGCGTATCTGGGTGGATAGAGAAGAGTCGTGCGTCGAAAAACTCGTGAAGATGCTTCATCATCAGTATGCCATTCCTGGAACTCCAAGTACGCTGCCAGGCTTGTTGAAGTCGATACGAAACATCTTCTCCAAAGCTATTGTCATCAGCATATTGCCTTGGATAAAGGTGGTAATGCTGCTGAGGGACAATATGGCAGGCCTGGACACCGGGGCCTATAGACTGGCCTGGACACCAGGTCTCTCCTTTGCCGGAGACGGCACAAGAAGTTCCTCTATTGAGACACGAGGCCTTGAATTCACTCATGACCTTTTTCGCCGCCTCAAAGTCTATCTTCATGCTAGCAGGAACAAGCATATCGTGAAGATCATCATTAGCGTCCGCTAAGTCATCACGACTCGGCGAGTTAGAGCCAGAAACGGATCGTTTGGAAGGGGATTGAGAGCGGGCTGTGAGGAATCGTCGTAACGGCATCACTGTGAGTCTTGGATCAGAAGGCCGTTTGTTCAACGGCAAGTATCGAGGATCGCGAAGGCGAATAGGGTCAGGGAGTTGTCGAGCACATCTCGCTAGGAATCGGTTCATCAAAGTTCGAGAGAAGGACCAGGGCAAGTAATTATGCCAAGCTACCTTGTAGATGAGTTTCTAGTGAGGAACTGGAAGGCAGATTGCAGCTCCTGTGGTAGACAAGATGGTATCTCAGGACATTCTGTTCCTTCGGGCGCAATGGCGAAAGACTCGGTACGGATTGATCCAGGTCGTACTGCGTCACAAATGACTGCAAGGGCATTGACGACCTTGACCAATCCGTTTGGTCGACAAGAGCGAAAGCAACGTTGGACCATGGGTCGAGATCGACTTCGTGACTCTCGTTGCGTGGATCGTTCGGTAACTTGAAGCAGAGGCGCAGCTCGTCGCAAACTTGGCGAAAGGTCACCAAATCGCTCCCTGGGACTTGATAAATCCCAGCGAAAGCACCTGGGTCGTCTTCGTGTCCTGCAGTGAAATGTACATTCCATCCGACCGCCCGCATGGAAGGCGTGACTGCAGCGCTCGACATGGCTGAACGTCAAACGTTATCCGTGACGACGTTTCCGGGAGTGTCAGGACCTGTCTTGCAATTGTCGTAGAGAGCCAAGCCAAGTGAGTCGTGAGTGCACTTTCGAGGTTTGCGCGTGTACAGTCCTGATGAGATGCAGTGGTAGCGTCATTACATGCCACCTTGTCGGGCGGAGCCGCGCGGAATGAGTCCAACCAGTTGATGACACCAGGTGACGATTGCCCACGGGACTGATAATGATTTCTAACCTCGCTGCAGCAAGTCTAAGGTTTCAGAGTACTTGCCGGGACCAACTCGAGATCAAGGAGCGATGAGTGCTCTGAAGAGCCCACGAATTATGGGCTGTGATAGAGATGGCTCTCATCGTGGGCTGGCGCAACCATACATAGCCCATCACTGAAAAGGAGCGCCATGTCTTCTCCAGATCTAAAA
>NW_009276923.1:329497-336399 GCF_000150675.1 Verticillium dahliae VdLs.17 | reverse complement strand
CACTGGCCGCTGGGACATCGGCTGGAGGAGGAGCATGTAACACCAAGGAAGCAGGGCGGCCGCGAATCGACGACCCCGCGATCAGGGAGCGCGATAAGATAAGAATCGGGCCCACCTGGCAAATCACGTGATGGCTCACTCAGACATAAAGGGTGAGTCGTCGGGCTCACCAAAGGACGCCGCAGTGAGCCAGGGAATGGCTCACGGGATAACACACCGTGATCCTAACATCATGGATCACCAACAACTAACCAGTGAGCCATCCAACATGAGCTCACCACCTAACACAACAAGGACAGGATGGCAGGTATATAAGGACGGACATTCTGGACTTGTAGATACATTCTTTCTCACGACAGTGATCAATCTAAGTCTTACCTTGTATTCATTGTAACGAGTGCGCAACGCCTTACGACACCACATCGTCTCAGAGTCACAACCTAAGCTTCTGCAAACAGCAACCCCAACCCTCTGACAGTGTTCCCCCTTCGGAAGCTGCCAGGTCGTAACACCTTACTATATAGGGAGTCTCTAGACCCTTTAACGGAATATATATCGTCGCCTCCTCGTACTATAGCGCCTCTACCTCCCTATAGGTCTATATATAATACTCTTTATATTATAAGTTAATATATTAAAACCCGTATTAATAACCTATCCCTAAGCGCTAGGACTCTACTCCTTATAGAGTAAGCTATTTATATAAACGCTAATATTCTCGACGCTCTAACTAAGCCTCTCCTAGCCTATTCTATAGCCTAGGCTTACTCTATAATATCGGATATCGATATTCCGAAGACTATTAATACTACGAAGAAGGGTCTTAACTAATATCTCTAGAAACCGGCTTTTAATAAATAAATTATTAACTTACTTAAGCGTAAGACTTAGACCCTAGTAGACCCCCTTACTAGTATTAAGGTCCTCTTAGGAATATAGGTTCTTAATATAAAGACTTCCTTTTAGCGATTTTATACTAAGTAGGTAGTCTACGGTAATCGTTAATTAAGCTAATAGGCTATATAGGACCTTTACGCTATAATTACTTACTCGGTTTTAATCTATTTATTCTTCGCCCTCGTTATTTATTTAGACCTTTAATTTATTATTATTAACTTCGATAATATATTTCTTATAGCCCTTACTCTTATTAATATTTATATATTCGTCTAATAGCCTCGTAGATATAAGGATAGTATTAATAAGGTTTATCGCTTTAATAATACCCTCTACGGGCTTCGCGAAGCTCCCCTTTAATAGTTTTAATTCCTATTTAAGAAGCTAAATAAACTAGGCTATACTTATATTATAAAGAACCTATATCTCTTATATAATAAATATATTAGAGTTATTCTATTAATATATATTAATAACGTTATTATTATTAAGCCTTCTATTAAGGCTATTAAGGGAGCTATCTAGATATTAAAATTAATCTACGATTTTAAAGAAATATTAATTATTAATAAGTTTATTAATATATATATTACCTATAATATTAAGAATAGCTTTACTTTATTATATTAATATAAATATACTTAAAAGATACTATAATACTTTAGCTTTAATAAAGCTAATCTAATTAAGACCCCTTAAGCTTTAAGCTCTTTATTTCCTTATTTAGATATTACCTTATATAACCCTTAAATATTAAAGAAATATTAAAAGATAATAAATACTCTTAACTATCTTAACTATAATACCCGCCTTAATATTAGCTTTAATATCTTAAAGCTCTACGAGGGGAATAGCGGATTAATCGATAAATACTTTATAGCTATTAAGTATATATTTCGCTACTTTAAAAGTACCCTCTCGCTTAGAATTAAGTATTATAAGTATATTAACGTTAAGCTCTTTACTATAAGCGATACCTTATATAGCGATTATTATAATTATACTTCTATAAGAGGATATATAGTCTTCTTTATTAATAGCCCTATAGCCTAGAAATCGTATAAATAATAATTTATTACTCTTAATACCTTAGAAGCTAAATTTATTAATCTTATTCCTATAAATATTATTCTAAATTAGATTAAGGATATTATAGTAGCCTTTAAAGTATAGATTCCGAGACCTCTTATCTTATTAATAAATAGCTAGAATACTCTAATAATTACCCTTAACCCTCTTAACGCTATATATACTCGCTATATCGATATTCGATATAAATAAGTTTAAAAACGTATTATCGTAAACGATTTTAAGCTTCGCTATATACCTTCCGCTAAAATACCTATTAATAGACTTATAAAAAGCCTTAGCCTCGAGAAGTATATAGAATTTACTTACTAATTACGCCTTATTAATATAAACTAAGTTAGCTATTATTATTATACTAATCCTAGGCTTCTAATTAGCCGGGAGATTGCATTTTTAGAGTACTAGGATTAGGAAAGAGGCCTATTACAAGGTGCTTACGGGGACTCTTATAGACCTAATAGCTAATACGCCTTAGATAGTGCCTATAGGGGGGTATTAGTGGTATTCGCCTAGGGCTTCTAGCGGTCACCTAATACTAGGTGGCCTATGCCCTGGCACCTCCCTCCTATAGCTTAGTTCCAGGCACCCTCCTGCCCTAGAGAATAGCTTCCTAATACAACACCTTTTTCTCCCTAGACCTCCACAACACCAGCAAGTCATCTCCTCGGGTGATGCGGCGAGAAGGCGGAGGGGAAAAAAGAAGGACGGCAAGAATTAGCAAGGTGCATGGTTTTGCTATCCCACCAACTGTCCTCCTAGAATGCCTAACTATTTGACACTACAGTTACGTTCGAGTTCTTCTCGGTACTCTTCCTCGTCCTTGGCCTTCTGCTTCGCCATCGCTTCAGCATTCTCTTGCCAGAGGTTTGAGGCTGGCTTCAGCAAGGCTATTGCCTGATTATTGGCAAAGAACTTTGGCAATATATGGTCTTGGAACAGAAAGTGCCAGGCGTTCAAGGACTTCAGGGATGCCCAGAACCATACACCCTTGGATTCCCATGAGTTGCGGAGTATAAGGGTTAGTTCCTTCTGCTTGGCCGTTCTTTCCTCGTCCATGATGGATAAGAATGTTTGGCGGGTCGCGTCATAGAGTTCGTACTGCTCGCCCACGATTTCGTCAACGCTACAGCCCGTGAGCCAGTATGGCACAGATAACATCTCTGCCGGTAGAGCGCAAATCCATTCCAAGTCAACCAGATATGTGATGTTCCAGTCGTTGTCGACAAAGATATTACTCTGGTGCAAGTCAGTGAATTGTAAGATAAAAGGCCCCTGGCGAAGTTCGCGCATCAAGAAATGGTGCGAAACAGCTCGCAGTAGCGTCCTCATGGCCATCCTCTCATAGGCATCCTCCTCGTCTGCGACTGCGTGCGGGTTGTGACGCATATGTTCGTCGTATAATGTAAGCGTGTCTGCGACAAAGCTGTCCGTGCAACAATATGTCTGATCTTGCTGTATTATTCGCGGGGTACCACTGTGCTCGAATGTCATTGTCGAAACCATGAGCGGGCGGTTTGTCAGCGAAATAGTGCAATCGTCCGGGTTGAATCGCCAGGAGCCAATCCGCGCTTGAGGCACTCGAGCCAGCGAGAGTATGAGTCGTGAAATCGCCTTGAAGAGACGGCGACTACGCTGCGGCTCATCCTTGAAAGATTCCCACGTCGTAGAAAGCATCTGACCAACGTCGGGACGAATGTATTCGAGGAGCATGTGACCAACTTTGGATGTCGGAGGGCAGGACGATGGATGGTAGTTCGAGAGGAGTGAAAGGCCGAAGAGACGGTGTACTTGTCGTCGGATATATCGGCAAAAACGAGCGAGCAAGGACGCTTGGTCGTGCTGGGTGAACTGAGAAAGGTGAGAAGTGTGTAAGTGGGAAAGGGACTGGGGAACGAACCTGTCTCCCATCGGTGAAGCCAAATGCATGAAGCTTTGGGATGGGGATATCTGGGCAGTGCTCTTGGATCCAAATATATGTGGCAACCTCACACCTGAGCTTTTCGTCCATTGTGCCTGGGTATTGAGATTCAGCTACCCGGTGGGGGAATGGACAGCGCAGGACATAGGTTGTGGACCTGCCAGAAGATTTGACAGCGACCATGACGCAGACGTTGAATCCACCTTGTATCCATGATTGGCGTGAACATATCTCGCAACCGTCCTCGGCTTGAAGGTGAAGAGCGTTGCGGACAAGCAACGCGAGCTGTGTTCTCTGGTTCCAAAGATGATTCTGGAAGTCGGCGGCAGCACGCTGATGCTGTAAATAAAGCACCAGATTGGTCTCTATGTCTGCTGCCGAGCTCAGCTTGAGCCATTCGCCGTGGTGTTGGAGACCCAGCCCTGACATGTAGAGTTGTCGGCCCCAGGAGGCGGTATTGTCGACAGGTCCCCCTGAGCTTGTTTGCAGGGGAATTCTGACCTCCACTACGATCAACATCGGGTTGGGTCGCAGGCCAAGCCAGCCTTTATCGATAAGAACATCACAGGGGAAAGACATATTGGGCTTAGTTCATGTCTTAGTTCATGGTATATGGCAGTCGCCAACATGCCCCCAGGGCTACGGGCAGTGCAGGGACGTCCCGTGGGACGCGCGAGCGAATGACTTCCCCACGATTACACACTCAATGTCCACCCGCACCCCCACAGCCCCTGCCCCCCCAAGCCCCCCATCCCAGTGACCTATCCGAGATTGGCCGACAAGACCTGGAGAGTCCACCTCAGCGGGGCTCTGGGTCCCACGGTCCACCCGAGCAAGGAAACAATCGGAAACCGCACATGGCCTGACGGGGCAAGACTGGTCCTACCGGCACTCGAAGAAGGAAAGAGCGCCTCGACGTCAGGATTTTAGGTCGCCAACTTCCCCGCCAAATGCCCACTATCGGCTCATCCTCGTCGCCCTCTCATCACCCAGACATCGCCCTCCCAACCAACACGAGCCATCTCTCGTTCGAGACGATCAATCACGACCACAGGCAAAGCCTCTCCCGCGACCGAGCCAGAATCGCAACCTCGAGACCGTACTCTTGACTCGACCCGAACGACTCAAGCCCTCCGACACCAACATCTTCAGCCGCAGTATCAATACTGCGCGCTGCTACCTACCTCCCTCTCATCTCAAGGGTTCACGTCAAGATCCCCTTCTGCCTCCTCGACTCACTTCAACTGATCCCGAACCCGTCCTGTGACGGCAACCCCCCAGCCGACGACATGCCCAACACAAACATGCCCACCCAGCGCCCCTTCTTCCTCTCCACCTTCTTCGCCTCCTTCCGCCAGGCACCCAACACATCATCCCTCGCCCAGCAACCGAACAAGCACACAACCCAGTCGGCCTCGTCCTCCTCAGCAGCCGCCTATGCCCAGCAGCAGTCGGCCTCGTCCGCGTCCTCGAACCCGCGCGCCATCGCCCCCCCCTCGGCGACCGGCAGCGTCGTCAACCAGCTGCCGCTGCACTCACCGCGCGGCGCCGCGCGTCGCGCATGGCGTGCCCATCCCCGCGTCGTCTCCCGGTCGAGGGCGCGGCAGCGACAGCTCGAGCGAGGGGTTCAGGGACGTGCTCGGCGCGGAAAAGTGGTATGTCGGCGGGCGGACGGCAGGCGGCGAGGAGAGGTTCTTCAAGATGGGCGTCGTGAGGCGGGTGAGGAGTAATGACGGGTTGAGTCTCGATCGGATGAGCTTATGATGTGCTTTGGCTTGCTTGAGCTCTCTTTGGTGGATGATGCGACAATATGAATTTTCTTGTCAACACGACATGGGTTATTTGGGGAAATGGGTTTCGGACAATGGGGGGACTATCGGAACATCGATTACATACACGACAACCGTCGCTTGTTGTACATAGGGATTGGAAACGTGCACAATGCTGGGAAACGGCGTTTGGGGGACTCCAAGGACGAGTGGGAGGGAATCACGACTTTTTGGCGCGCATGAGACGCACGCTCTGTCAGATTGTGACGTAGAGGAGACCGCGCCGGCCCGATGTGGTGGCCTATCATGAGATCAAAAGCATAAATCATGATCCCAGGTCTTTTGCCTGTATTGCATTTCCTGCGTACCTATGTGACGGAGGCTCATCATCTGCCTATGAATAGTGCGTCTCTCTCTCTCTCTCTCTCCTTGTTGAGCCAAACCTCCTCACCACATGAACCGCTGCAGACGACCCTCGTCAAGGATGGTGCCGTCCTCGGCCCTCCAGACATACGGCTTGAGCAAAAAAATGGCCATCGTCACAACGTTAATGGCGACAAACCACAGCGTCTCCACGACGACGCGCAGATCGACACGCCTTCCCCACGCAAAGAACCAGTCGAGACCAAGCACGCGGTGGACGGGTTCCTCCCCGGCCACAGTGTGCTCGTGAGCCCGCCACGCCGGGACGAGCAGACGCCAGAAGACCCACGGCAGGATGAAGTACCGGGGCTCGACGAGGGGCGCCGTCATGAGCGACAGCGTCGTGGCTACGAGGAGCAGTATCACGGTTGACGACTGCGGGGCCTGATCGCCATTGGGACGCATAGCCCGCTCGTCCTCGGGGTTTTCCTTGTTCGTGGGCTTCGAGGATATTTCGTCGGGGTTTTGGGTGAAATCTGGGCGCTTCTTGTTTTCGAGTGACTGGTTCGTGCACACTAGACCCCAGAAGGGATGGCAGGTGTAGGGCGGTGTCTCGTCCACATCAAAGCCGTAGTCGGAGCAGTCCTGGGTCCAGGCCATATCTACGGCTGGGCTGCACGGCGCCAGTGCGGCCCAGCAAAGGCGGAAGCAGAACAGGTACGCAAAAGTAAAGAGCTCGCGGAGCCAAGACGAGGCCAGGATCGTGTACCGGAAGATGTAGAACACGTAGTGCCTGTTGTCGGCGAGTGTAAAGGGGTGTATGATGGTGTTCTTGAGATGATGACCCAGCACAGCAGAGCAGCTGG
>NW_009276923.1:326191-329397 GCF_000150675.1 Verticillium dahliae VdLs.17 | reverse complement strand
GGTCCCGCATGAGTTGTACGTGGGCACAGTCACCCCGTCTATCGACGCGGCGGTTAACACCTTCAATTGGTGAGCTGGTGACTGGTTGAAGCCGCATCATCTCCCATGTACCATTTGCGCACTCTGTGCGTTGCGCCTCTTTTGGGGCCGAGGCCTTGTTGGATCGGGACTGGAAGATCTTGCGAATAACTCGCAGAGCGCCGAGAGCCGAAGGGAGAAAGAGGGGGACAGAGAAGAAGGCAAAGAAGGGCCAGATATAGAGCATCTGCGGGAGATGTATCGTCGCAACGTGATTGGATTTATCGCCTGACACAAGGTTAGCGATAACATTGGAAGGAATCATATCACCAAGACAGCACGACTCACCAAGAACGACGCTGCCGTTCCACGCAATGAAGGATAGGAAACAGGCCATGATGGATACATGAGGCCACACCCATTGCAAGACTTGCATGGGGTTGCATACGACCGCAACGCCGATGCTCAGTGCAGAGAAGCACAGGTCTGATGGTCAGCAGACGGCAGGTTCGAGAGAGGGCAATGAGACTCACTATGCGGCCACGCAAGGTTCAGCGGGAGATCGTGAATGTCGCCAAGAGAGGATCGCCGGGTAAAATGTTCAAGGTATTCGGTGAGCTTGTACATGCACCGTTGGACTTCGACCTTTGGTTTGAGCAGTCGGATGGCGTGCACAGCCTCGAGACCACCCATATACACGACCACCCAGAAGATGTTGGTTTGCCTAAGGCTCAAAGCTGAGACTCCCAGAGTGATAGTATATATATCATTGAGCACTCCGTTGGCGGGTCGGCCAACGCGGTTCATATGGTTAACGTACGCGACGAGGACGACGAGCGTCGACACCACGTCGGTGTAATAGAGGCCCGAGAAGAAGAAGAGGACAGGAAATAACGCAATGTTGACACCGGTCATGAGAGAATAAGTCGATACCGACTTGAGGGGTTGCCGGCCGCTGATGGCCCGGTGTTGGGCTTCTATGTGATGCCGGCAGTAGGCGGCGCAGACGACGACGCCGAACAATGCAAAGGCGTTGTGGAGGCGCAAGTCTCCTGCTTTGCAGGCCTCGTCCACAGTGGTTCGGGTGATGAGGGCGCCCAAGGAGATGAGGAACCTCGACAAGAGGTATCTAGGATGGTCAGGGGCAGCCCTAATGATTATCAGACGAACAGAACTTACAGGCCGGGAGGAGTTGTTATCTTGTCGTCCCAATCGGTGAATTTGTTCTTGCAGTAGACCTGCGCCTGCGGGATATGAAAGAATTCGTCCTGATTCATGTTAGTCTCTGGCCTCTTTCCCGGGGGCCTTACGTTTGTCCTCACCAGGTAAGGGTCCGGGACGAAGGAGTTGACGAGGTTGAGCCAGATCGAGGCACATCCATAGACCATAAGCCCGGCAGCCATAACGCTCGTAGCCGATGACTGAATCGTGTTATACTTCCTGCCAAACAGGAGCCACAGGATGGTGGCCGCCACCAAAGACGTCGAGCCGAGGATCTCGGTGACAGTCATGGCGGAGGTGGCTGATGGACACGCAGGCGCTTGGTTGGTCCCGGTGCGCGTGTGGTGTGGGAGAGAAGAGAGAATTCGGACCCAATGCAGCAGAAGCTTTTAAGTAGGTAGTTCCAATACTTGGTACGCATGTAACAGAGATGCGACGAAGGATACGTATGTGAAGGTATACGCAAGTATGGGCATACGCGGTTAGCAGGTTAGATGTGGTGGTTTCCAAGCGGGGCACGATAAAGACCGTTAAAGCAACAAAGCGAGCTGAGGAAGGAAGGACAAGAGGTGGCTCATGGGAAATAACGCAAGGAAAGAGGGTGCGCCGGCTTGATGCAGCTGTTGGTGACGCTGACCTTGAGCTTTGCGCTTGCTTGAGCGAGGTGCCAGCGATGCTCATTTGGTCACCGTGCGAGCATCCTCCGTGAGCACCATTGTGGACAAATCGGCACTGTATTTGTATCAACTGGGCTTGGGCTCGATGAGAGACGTGCCTGAACATTCTACAAGTTGCTGTGTGATGCAAGTCTTCTCGCGCACACACACACACATACACACACACACACACACATATACATACACACATAAAAAAAAAAGAATAGAATACTGAAAACGGTCTGCAGCTATATGTCGCTTCCAGGCGTGAGGACAGGCAAGACACAGGATCGAGGCACACCCTTCACAACATCACAGCAGGCGGAACGCATAATGGTCTAGAATCTATTCAACCAGAGAGTTGTACAACTGCCTTGACCGAGGCATTCCCTCTTGGCATCTCGCTCTCCGAATCCCGTCCATCGCCAAGTTGTCGGTGGGTGGTACATTTAGAAAGGCTTCCCATGGTTAGCAATGAGGATCCGCAGATGTGGATAAATAACACGTACGTTGTCGGAGGCGGGGAGGGGCTCCTTGACGAAGAGACCACCAATGACGGGAACGTTCTACGAGCATGTTAGACATCGTAAATGCAAGATGGATGAATGGGAGCACGACTCACCTGGAGAACGTCCCTACGTAGCCTGGGGACGTTGGAGGCAATGAAGATGACGCCGAATAGGGCGACGCCGCCGAAAGCACCGAGCTTGACACCACTGCATACATGTCAGCATCATTCCGTATCGTCGAGTCATCGAAAAGCTAGGCTCGAATGTTGCTGCTTGTCGACGAGTGTCGTCGGTCTGCCCACTGGTTCGCAAGCAAGCAGCCCGCATCCAGGTAGACAGCGATTCGAGCGTTGCAATTCGAAGGAAAAGTCGGAACTCACATTCGGGAGAGCTGGGTGAAGTTCAGGCCGGCAACGCTGGGTTTGTAGTGGTACCTGATTCTAGGGTCAGCCCACGTCTCGCTGGTTCTGCGCATCACCTGCTGCTATCCCTTCCTAGGAGCGATGTGGCCGTGCGCCGTGGACGGGAAGCATTGAGCAATGGCAATCAAGGTCTGTCGCGGATCTGGACGTACTTGGGACCGAACTTGCTTCGGAACTGGGTAGGGTAAAGCGGGTTGGGAGGCTGTTTAGCGGTAACAAGTCAGTCACTTGATCGAGGCTCGATGGAACGGGTGATTCGAGGGGCATCGAAGAAATCGGGGCCGAGCGAATCGTAGCAGCATCACTCACAGGGCCGGCCATTGTTTTGTGGGGGGCTCCGTAAGCGCGAATCGACGGTTTAATTTGTGGTTTGCAAGGGG
>NW_009276923.1:304333-326009 GCF_000150675.1 Verticillium dahliae VdLs.17 | reverse complement strand
CTTCATATTGCCCGAAGAAGCTGTGAGAAGGCCTATCGAAGTAGTTCTGAGCCCCTCGAAGTGTTTTTCGCATATGAAATTCTGGCCGGCTTTCATGTTGTCATGGATGCAGGGGCACAAGAGCCTTGTTTGCTGTTGGAGTCGGTTTTTACATTTGGAAATATGAAGCACACATCGTAAACTAGTGGGGCGTGAGCTAGAAAGTGTACATCATCACTCCATGCAGAGCTGAGCTCCTCGATCTGCTTCATTCATTGCCAATCTGCACACAGACTCGGCCTCTCAGCGTCTTCCATCGGAGAGCTGTCTAGTGTGAGGGAAGGCATATACCTGTTGCAGGGAGTAGAACCAGGATACTCCCCGAAGTGGGTTCAAGCGTGGCAATGGCTCAGAAGAAACGAACTTCCATAACGCCTGCGTTGTCAATGAATCTTTCAGCGGCAAGCACAGTCATTGGAACCTGCAGTTCGTCTTCATCACCGGTGCCACCTGCAACGTTGGCCATGTCAAGTCATGGTGGGAGCGACCCACGGCAAGATCAGTCCAGCCAGATCTGGTCAGGCAATGATACCTTAGGTACCTTATCCAAGACCAAAGGCTTTGGGGGTCTGGACTAATAGAGGCAATGAGGCTCGAATTAAACAAGTAGGCGGGTAGCAGTTGAGGAGAGGGTAGACATGCACTTAGTGCAAAATGCTGAGTCCCCGCTAGCTGTATAAGCATGCTAAGGTATGCATGCTAGATACCTGTCTACTGAATCTACCCGGCGCTAACCTGTTTGCTTGCATCCTCAAATCCGACAATAAAGCTGCGACCTCCCGCACTAGAAACGTCTGGGCCTCTGCCTGATGCAAGACGAGCCATTCCCGTCATGGACGAATTCATTGACGCCCGCTTCGAGCGCGTTGAAAAGGCGCTCGCCAGCCTTGTTGAGTCCGTCTCCAAGTATCATCCGTATGCGAAGCAGGCGCTCGACCTGCAAGAGGCAGACAAGGAGCTTTCACGAGGGCTCGAGCTAGGTACGTCGAGGCACGGTGAACCCACCGCGAGCCATCAGCAGCTGCTGACCGTTCCATGCAGTTCAGCAGCATCAGAACAACCATCTTCGCCTGCAAGAGCTCCGAACCACATCCTCGGCTCTCGACGCCCAGATTCGTGAAACTCTGTCCACCCTCGCGTCCACCCGGAGAGACATCACCACCACCCACATTACCGTCCACGGAGACGAGGACCACTACCCCATCAAGTACGAGGAGCTCCTCAACTATGCCCGCCGCATCAGCAAGACGACCCTGCCCCCGGCAGGCGTGACCAACGGCGTCACATTCGAACCGGCCGCGTCAGAGGACCCCCCAGCAGGCGCCGTCATCAACGGCGTCCAAAGCGCCGTTACGAGCGCCGCGCCGACGCCCTCAGGTGCCCCGACGCCGGGTGCGCCCACGCCAGGAGCCCAGACGCCCGCCGCCCCGACGCCGACCGCGCAGCAGCTCCCCGATCCATCATCGGGCCCCAACGGCGCCACGTCCCAGCCGCCCGAGCAGCCAGGCGCAGCACCAGGCGACAACCCGTCCGGCGCGCCGCTGGGCATAACGACAGCCCTGCCCTCGGGCCTCCGCGACCACCTCGACGCCAACCACGGCACCATCTTCCTGCCGTGGCCGAACGAGTATCAGATTGGCGGCGGCGCCCTCGCCGCGTGCCAGGACCTTTCGGAGCGCGGCATCGACCCGCGCGGCTACGACCCTGTCGCCGTCGCCGCCGAGGCCAAGCGCCGCGAGGAAGAGGACAAGGCGGCCAAGGCCGAGCTGGAACGCCGCAAGGCCGAGGAGACGCGCCGCAAGAGAGAGGAGTGGGAGGCCAACCAGCGCCGGCGCGCCGCCGAGGCCGCGCAGAAGCCCGAGCCGTCTGCGACGTCGCCGGCGCCCGCCGCGGGCAAGAACGCGCAGTTCCAGTTTACTAGCATGGACATGGACGACGACGATGACGACTAGATGTAGACCTCACCCTCGAGTGTGTAAATAGGAAATAGATCATCCAATCGTACGTGCAGGGAGCTACCAACATGGCTATGATCTATTGATTCCTCTTGAACGTCTAAAATCAGTCATGAAATGGTTTCAAGGCAGTCACGCTTCTTCAATGACGTCGTTTGAATCAGACAAAGAAGAAAGAAGACTCCGTGCCACGCCCATGTCGTCCCCCGCCCGACGCGAACTGCAGCCAACGTAGCATACCCCTGTGCGCGCCCGACGCCGACCAAGAGCGCCGTCATACAGAAGTTAATCGTACACACATACCCAGCTGCTTGCTGAGATTCCCATTGCTATTTTTGCCCCATCCGAGAACACTACCCCTTGCCATATCTCCTTTTAATCAATCTTGATGGAGGCGTAGATCCTGCGCACGAACCACCAGCTCGCAAAGTAGCCAATCGATCCTGGATAATATGTTAGCATCAAACGATCGTCGTGTACAGACAGCAACGAGACTCACCAGTGAGGATGAAGAATAGGAAGGAAATGAGCGCGCTGTAGCCAATGTAGAGAACGCCGCCAGCCAAGCTGCCCAGCTTGAGCTTGGTGACAAGGTAGAGCAGCGAGTTGGCGAAAATGTAGCCACCACAGGTTCCGGCAGCGAGGAAGGAGCGCCACTGCCAGTGGTAGTTTTCGGCGCAGAGCAAAAAGTAAACCATCAAGATCGTGACGGCCGCACAGGTGACCACCATCAAGCCATACGAAAGGAAGAGGAAGCCGAACATGTAGTAGATCCTGCTGAACCACACTGAGCTCATAATAAAGTATAGCTCAACGAAGATGGCACCAAATGGCAGCAAACCGACGATCAGCATGCTAGGGACGGGCTTGAGGTATGTCGTGACAGGGGGCACCTGGCGGGGGATCTGGTTGGTGCGGACGGGCGGCTCGATGGCGTTGGCGCGGAAGCCGAGCCACGAGCCGGCGACGGACAGCGGGATCGAGATGAGGAACCAAATGAGAATGATGATGAGCATGGTGGTCAGGGGAACAGCGCCCGAGGACTGCTTGGCCCACAGGAAGAGGTCAAGCAGGAAGAAGGAGGCGAAGACAATGCTGGGCACGAGGAGCGGCGTCATGGCAATGTTGACCTTCCACTTCTCGCCCTGCATGGCCTTGTAGGTCCTCGACGAGACGTAGCCGCCGACAAAGCCGAGGACGGTGTACAGCAGCAGGATCATGGTGCCGAGAGAGCCACGGTTGGAGGGAGAGAGGAAGCCGAGCAGGGCGAAACAGATGGTGAAGCCTGTCATGACGAACAGCTGGGCACCGGTGCCGAGCAGTACGGAAAGCAGCAGGGGGTACTTGGGGGTGCGGAACACGTCGCCGTGCACCAGCTTCCAGCCAGAGTCCTCCTGTACGCCATCGTCTTCGTCGATGCCGGTGCCCGAAAGGTCATCGAGGTTGATGTGGTCGAGGCGGTTGTAGCGCGCAATGTCCTTCTTCAGGGCGCGCACCAGAATCGAGGCCACGGTGCCGATGAGGATGACGACAATGATGGCAGTGTCGATCAGCCAGAACCAGTGAATCTTGGGATCAAAGACGTGAAGATACTTGTCCCAGCGCGTTGCCCAGGCGGTTTCAGATTTGGTCCAGTAGACGCTGTAAGAGAATTTGACCTCCTTCTCGCTGCCATCTTCTTCGAAGACGATGGGGTCCATCGGGTTGTTGCAGTCGATCAAGTTGGGGTAGGCGCGCGAGCTGGGCTCAACGATGACGCCGACGACGCGGTACTGGTTGGTGCTTCCGCTGACGGGGTGGTACTCAATGTTGATGTCGTAGTGGTTGTTGAAGACGATATTGCCGTCTTCATCAACGCCGCCCATGAGAAACCCCGGGTTGTAAAAGGTTGTGTTGGTAAAGTCGTCCTGGATCTGCTGGCCCGCAGGGAGACCGTCCACGAGCCAGTTGAGGCTGTAGCCCTGCTCGATGCGGCGCTTCATAAAGCCGACAGCGGGCGGCGGGTACTTCTTGATGCAGAGAGGCTTGCACGTTTCGTCCTTGAGCATCAGCAGCTCGAAAGGAGACGTCATTATACGATCCCCAAAGAGGATGCTGCCTAGGCTCTCGGAAACGGATTGGGGCCCCTCTTCGGGCTGGCAGAACTTGAAGGCAGGGTGGTAGTACTCGTACGAGACGACCGAGTGTAACCTCGAATCGGAAATGGCGGCGACGGGCTTGATGCTGTTTACGTTGAGCGGGACCTTCTCGCCCTTCTCGTAGGACGTTGGCGCAACACCAGGGAGGTAGAAGGCAGAAGCCAGCTGGGGGAGGGCGAGGAGGGCGGCCGCGAGGGGCGCGCCCAGTGTCGGGTGCATCATGATGAGTCGCGTTGGAGAGTAGCTAGGAGGGCATGGTCAGCTTGCAAACTTATCCGACCATCGTGACATGACGGAGCGCAAAGGAGGAATGGTGGAGATCAGAATTGGCGCATCTCGGAATTACGAGCTGGAGGATTCGTCGCTTACCTTCTTGACAGCACCTCAGGATGGCTTACAGCCAGAGATCCACCGGACACGCCTAATGAGGCGCGAGGAGCTCAAGCTGCGCAAGAAGCAGGTCTAGCCGTGTCGTAAGCTCGAGGGCGTGGCGTAAATGACTGTCGAATGGCGGATTCCGATGTCGTCTTTGTCGTCTCTTTGCATAGGTTGTATCAAGGTAAGTTGCCGATGCTCGTACGTGTTGCGCAAGCTCCCTCGAACAGCTGTCCGTCCCAAGAATGTTGCCTTAGTCAGCCGCCCCTTGGTTCACGCTGGTTCACAAGGGTGCCAGGCTGAGGCAAGGCACCAGCCAACGGTGGTCTGTGGCATCGGGTCATCTTCGGCGCTAGTCAGGGATGCAGTAACTGTCGAACTAGGCGTGTTAGTGCCTGGCATCCCTGTCTCATGTGGGTTCGTCGATCCCGCTCTTATCGATAGCGTATGAATTCTTTCCTGCCCAAGAAAAAAAAATCACAGTCGAGAGCCAGCTTCACAGCCTTCCCTCGACCGCCGACAGACAACACCGGCAGAGGGCCGCATATCAGCCCAACACACGATACCATGGCCGCACCAAGTTCTCTTCCGGCGCTGCTGGAATCTCTCACGCAATCGCTCGTCTCCGCCCTCGACACGGCGCCCAAGGTGGCCGGTATTGAGCAGTCGGACAACGGCATCTCACTTCTCGACGTCAAGAACGAGCTTCTGCTTTCCTACCTTCAGAACCTCGTCTTCCTAATCCTCCTCAAGCTTCGCAATGCGAAAAACCCCGCCAAGGACGACGACGACAGCGCCGACAAGGCCACAGAGCCGATTGTCAGGAAGCTAGTTGAGCTGCGCCTCTTCCTCGAAAAGGGTGTGCGCCCCCTCGAGGAGAAGCTTCGCTACCAGATCGATAAGATCCTACGCGCCGCCGACGATGCCGAGCGTGCGGCCATCACGAGCAAGGCATCATCAAAGACGAAGAAGACGGACGACTCGGATGAGTCTGGGTCTCAGAGCGACGAGGATGAGGACGATGAAGACGACGAGAGCGACGAGGAGGACAAGGCCGACATTGATGCTGCGCAATTCCAGGCTCGACCTGGCGCCTTTGTCAAGCCGGCCTCTGCCTCAACGGCCGTGGCTGCGGCGCAGAAGGACGGCATCTACAGGCCGCCCCGCGTCGCGCCGACGGTGATGCCATCGGAGCGCAAGGAGAAGACGACCAAGAGGCCGCAAAAGTCGGCCACAATGGACGAGTACATCGAGACGGAACTGTCGATGGCACCGCTGGCCGAGCCCAGCATTGGTACCAACGTGGTGGCGGGCGGTCGCAAGGTCAAGACGGCGGCAGACCGCAAGGTCGAGGACGAGCGCCGGGAGTACGAGGAGTCCAACTTTGTCCGTCTGCCGACGCAGAGCAAGAAGCAAAAGGCCAAGGAGGCGGCGGCGGCAGGCCGCAGCGGTCGCATGCAGTTTGGCGGCGAAGAGTGGCGGGATCTCGGCGATGGTGTCGACAGGATCAACAGGCTCACGGCAAAGAAGGAGGGCGCCAAGGGTGCCAAGGCATTGCTCGACAAGAGCCGCAAGAGAACTCACGACACGACGGACGGGCCGAGAGGAAGCGGAGCGGGCCCGGAGATGGGCGAGCGATTCCAGAAGAGGCTCAAGGTACTGGAGGCAGGGCGTCGCGACCGGGGCGGGCGCAGATAGGCGGATTTCGGGGCGAAATGAAGTTGGCAGCAGGGTGCAAGAGCTGGGGACCAGACACGAATTGTCTTGCTCCTCATGTGCTGGTTCAGCAGGGAGAGGGGACAAAAAGAAGCGCTCACAATGGGGACGTGTCGTGGCTGATGGCATTCCAACACGATCCAAGACACAGGACGACGCGCTGACACGCTCCACCACCCATTGAACTGTAGGAGCTCCCCCAAACCTTACGACTTGTCGTACCGTTCAAGAATCAGCTACTGCAATGTCAACGTCAATCGAACGCCGGCTTGGTCGCCAGAGCAAGTCAAATCAAGACCCATGCAGCTTTCGTCCTATTTCATCGTGACGTCAACGCTACGCGGCTGCCCCATTTTCAACTCGGACGAAGAACCAGAAGCCAAGCAGCAGAAGTCTCCGCCGACCTCATTCCGCCTTCACATGTCAATGCAGTGGCTTGATTCATTCCAGAGTCTCTTTCTTCCCCTCGCGTGCTTTAAACATTCGTCTTCCCTCCTCCTCCTGAGTAGCTTTTTCTCTCTCTCCGCCGCCTAGCTTGCAGGCACTATTGACTTTTATCATGCCGTCTCAGTCCGGTTTGCAGAACCCGCTCCTGCATCCCTTTCTTTTCGTCTACCAGCTGCTCCAGTGGTTCATCAACAAACTCCTCTCTCCAACGCCGCCTGACCCCAGCAGGCAGCTTCTCCGTCCCAAGATTGCTGTCGTTGGCGCGGGCATCACTGGTGTCGCTGCGGCCTCGCACTGCATTGGCCATGGTTTCGACGTTGTCATTTTTGAGGCGGGTCCCAAGTCAAATCTGGGCGGCATCTGGAGTGTACGACTTGTTTGACTTGCTTTTTGGGGGGGACCCTTGTGACTGACATTGCCCACAGAAAGTGAACAACACCTCGAGCCTCCAGATTCACTCCATGATGTACCGCTTCCATCCGTCGGTGAACTGGGAACGCGGCTATCCGGATCGCCAGCAGATCGTCAGCCAGGTCCGCCAGCTTTGGGAGCGCTACGGTCTGGATACGCGCACCAAGTTTAACACGCCCGTCAACAATGTGTACCAGGATGACAAGGGCCGCTGGATCGTCAACAATACTTCCAATGGTCGGTTCGAAGGCATCATCGGCGCCGTCGGCACATGTGGCGAACCAAAGATGCCCAAGGTCGACGGCATTGAAAAGTTCCAGGGTCCTGTCTACCACTCGAGCCAGCTGACGGGCAAGAGCGCCAAGGGCAAGAAGGTTGCCCTCATTGGCGGCGGCGCCAGTGCTGTCGAGGCTCTCGAGTTTGCGGCGGCCGAAGATGCCGACAAGACCTACATCCTCTCGAGGAGCGACAAGTGGATCATCCCTAGGAACCCCGTGGTCAACATGCTGCTCGCCTTTAATGTGTTTGGCCAGGAAACGGTTCTCTCCTGGGTCCCGGAGCTGCTTCTGCGCCGTCTCTTCTATCGCGATCTGTCAGACATTGCGCCGTCCCAGAAGGGCATCTTCGAGGACACGCCCATGGTCAACAGCGATGTGCTCGACAAGATTCGCGAGGGCAAGGCCGACTGGATCCGGGGCGACATTGAAGATTTCACCAAGGATGGCATCATCGTCAACCGCCGCTCCAAGGGAGTGCCCAAGGGTGGACCGGGGAGGACCGAGACCATCCCTGCCGACGTGATCGTCATGGCCACTGGCTTCAAGCGCCCTTCGCTCTCCTTCCTGCCCGACGACTGCTTCGACGAGCCGTACGACCCGCCCAACTGGTACCTACAGACCTTCCCTCCGAACCATCCCTCCATCTCGGCCATCAACTGGTAAGTCCCACGCCCCGTGCGTCGCAAAGTGACAAGCTGCTGACCTCTGCAGCACGTACGTCAACGCCATTGGCACCGTCGGAAACTGGCACATTGGCATCTACACCCGCATCCTGCTCATGTTCCTCGTCGACCCGCTGACGCGGCCCAACCCAACATGGATGCGCCTCTGGATTGACTTTACGCGGCTGCTCAAGTCCGCCTCGCCCATTGCCGCCTTTGACTTTTTCACCTACACCGAGCTCCTTTGGTGGTTTACCTTTTGCATCGCGTTCAACCCCTTCCGCTGGAAGTGGGCCTTCTTCGTCTTTTTCGGCATTGGGTATGCGCTGCCCAAGCGTGTCATTGAGGCTGAGACGCCGCTGCGGAACGGAGCCGGCGTGCATCAAGAAAGCGGGAGGGATATTGGGCGGAGTCTCTGAGGTGTGCCCGTGAACGACAAAAAGTTGGAATCATGTCATGAGGATGTTGCGACATTGTAGTGTGCAAGGAGCGGGGGGCCGGAGAAGATGCGGGGACTTGGGAGATAGCTGGCAGATGTCCTACGGCAGCATGAAACGAGATAGGTTGGACCTATCAACTGCTCTTGAGCATCATGATCAGCTTACGATACACTATCTGTCTGGGTGGTTCATGTATGCTGCATGCTGGGAGGAATGACATAATCCTCGAGGTGCGAGAAAATACACTGTAACATCCGCTTCAATTGCCTCGCCATTACCTGCCATCGTCTACTGCCTCCTCTTGAACCCGATTTCGAGCGCGACTGGCTTCCTGAGGAACCCCTCGCGCGTCTCCATGACGTCCTGTCGCAGAACGACATCATACCTCCTCACCCACGCTGCCACGATCAGCTTGAGCTCCATGTCGGCGACGTTTCTGCCAATGCAGGCTCTAGGCCCGTAGCTGAACGGGATGAACGCGTTCTTCTGGCGCTCCGTGACATTGTGCCACCGCTCCGGCCTGAATTCGTCGGCGTCCGGACCCCAGATCTCCTTCGAATGATGGACGCTGTACGTCGGCACGCTGAGCACCGTGCCGGGTGGGTAGAAGCGACCGAGGATCTCGACGCCGGCCGAGTCGAGGGGCACGAGCCGCGGCAGCCCGATGCCCGAGGTGGAGTGGTAGCGCATCGTCTCGTTGATGACGGCCTGCAGGTACGGCAATTCCTTGACCTGATCAAAGGTGGGCACCGGCACGTCGGCGGGGACGGCAGCATCGAGCTCGGCCTGGAGCTTGGCGACGACGCCGGGCGTGCGGACGACGTGGTACAGCAAGGCGCACGACGTGTTGGAGGTTGTGTCGGAGCCGGCGATGAGCTGCGTCAGGGCCTCGGCCGTGAGCTCTTCGCGGCCGAGGGGCTCGCCCTTGTCGTCGCGGCCCTCCATGAGGCGCGCGAGGAGGTCCTTGCGGTCGGGCGGTGGCGGAGCATCGAGGCGGCGGCGCACCCGGGCAATGGCGATACCGGCGAGGTCCTTGACGGCGGCCAGGCCTCTGTTGAAGAAAGGGTCCGGCAGCCACTTTGCGTAGGGCACGAGGTCGGGCATGCAGCCAAGGGTGCCGCACACCTCGCCGCGGCGGTTGAGGATCTCGACGGCTGCGGCGTAGACGGGCGGGCTGTCGGGCGACGCGCGCACCTCGGCCACGTCGGCGCCCGACTCGAGCATGCCAAAGGGGGCGCCGAAGGCGAGGTCACCAATCACATCGAAGGCGATGTAGTTGAACCAATTCAGACAGTCGACATGGACGGCGCCGTCAGGGCTCGTCGTGGCGGCGCGCGCGGCGAGCTCGTCCCACTTTTGGACAAAGAGCTCGAGGTTGTGATGGATGTAGGGCTCAAACTGGACAATGGACTTCGCGCTGAACGTGTGCGAGACAATCTTGCGCTTGCGGCTGTGTTCGGCGCGGGAGCGCGTGTTGAAGAGACCGCGGCGAATGGAGACAAAGGCGTCATAGAAGTCGCTGGAGCATGTCAGTTTCCTCGTTGACTGGCCGGATCACAGGAAGCAAGTGTATGGTGCAAAGTGCCTACGCTTTCAGGAAGCCATTGCCGTGGCCGTATATGGCTTGGATGGCCTCATCGTTGTTGATGCTGATGTGGTTTGGTTGGATGCGCACAACAGGACCATATTTTTGGTGGGCCTCGTGGACGAGCAGAAACCGTTTGCCTCGTCGCGCGGTTGCAAAGAGCCAGACGTTGGAGAGGCGTGCCAGGAGCGGACCTGGAATATCTCGGAACTGACTGTACGTGAAGAAATATGGGTACAAGTAGTAGAACACAAAAGCGGCCAGCGCCGTCCATGGCGACAAGATTAGACTAGCAATGGACATAGTGTGAGCGTGCCTTTGAGCGGTGTTGCTGTGCTGTGGACAAAATGGATGTATCGGATGATAGTGAACGGGGACGGCTTGCGAGAGCTCGGTTGGCATGGGGCAGATACCAGGACTTTATACTGCGACTCTAGTCACACGCTCTCTCTCTCTCCCTCTCGTGGGGTTAGAGGCTCTCAAGTTGGATAGTCTGGCTGGTGGATAGTCTGTCGGGTGCACGTTCCGTACCCCACGAAGTGCCGTTTCGATTTCCGTGGAGCTTGGTCAACCCCTCAATGAGAGCTCTTGGATTGACAATGGCAGCACGTGGTTTTAAAGCCGAGTATTTCCTCTGGAAGCTCCTTGGCGTTTTGGTTTCTAAACGGATATTCGTAGTCGTTGGGGCCTCCGTGAAGAGCAACTCCAGATCGGTGGAGAGTGCCCCGCGATTTCAACTCCCGACGCTGGCTACCGACGCCGACTGCGGGGAAAAGCGAAGGCGCAGTGTGGAAGAGACGGATTGTGAAGACAGATATTGTCAAGGCTTCTCCTTATTCCCGTTATGAAACCGTTGGCGTACTGTACACCAGCGTGGAAAAGGCCAGGCATGATTGCATAATGGATTCCTCGCAGGCTTCGTCATCGGCTTTGAGAAGTCGGGGGTTGAAGCGTCGGCAGCCATTGCCTGCGAGACCAGGCTTGGTTAGTGAACTCTCATTGAGATGAATACACCATGTGCCTCTGCCAGTAGGAGGGGATAGTCGGGTTGACTCGTGCAGCGTAGCGCCAATGGAACCGCAATGTCTCACGTTCCTGATAGACTTTTATCTTTTGCTCGATGGTTTCCGACAACCTGCGATCCCGACTGGTCGGTCACGAGATGTGAGAAGCCACGGAATAGAAGCAGAGATGGCATGTCTGAAAGACAGCTGTAGGTTCCGGACCAAGTGTCGGTCCTGGAAGAAATCTGGTAGAGTATGGTTGCTTCCTTCCTTCGGGGAAACAACAGCGTTCATTCGGACAATGTTATAAGCCCGATAATTACAAGCACCGGGGCAACGTCCAGCTCATCCGCCTTAATGCATACCTCTGATCGTCTCTCCACGCGGGGCAGGGGCGGCCGGCAAGGAACCAAGGAACGAGAAGACTCCACAGTCGAACGACGAACCATCGACCTGGATCCGCCTGCCGCCGCGCGCAACGCAACTTGACGACGCAAAGATGCTTGGGTCCATGGCTGCATGCGCCATGTGAACCCTGAGTCAACCTCCCCGGCGACAGCTCTTACGACCTCTCGCGATGCGCTTCCAATGGCTGAAAGTTCCAGAAAGGGCCGCTCGATCGCCCGAAAGGCATGCGATCTCTGCCGTGAGCGCAAGATCCAGGTAGGCTCCGCCAATCGACCTCGACCTCGACCTCAGCGCCCCAAGGTGCCAAGCACTGCAAAACGCTAATCTGGTTTTCCTGAGCAGTGTGTATTCAACCACGAAATTTCTTCAACTACGTGCCAGAAATGCCAGAAGGCGGAGGTCCCATGCACCTTCTTGACCACACGAAAGCCGCGAGGTCCGCCTAGCAGGTACACCCCCTCCCCGCCGACCGACCGTCAAACACCCAAGTTCGTCCAAGATTATGCTCTGACATTGTCACCATCTGTAGGCGTGTTGCCGAGGCGAAGCAGCGCGCTGCCACCGCCAGCACCAGTGACGAGCCTCAGACGCCAACGACGCCTTCCTTCGTCGCACTCGCAAGCCCCAGCAACACCACCACCACCACTACCGCCACTACGAGCTTCCCACAGACACAGACACACCAGGTCCACCAACCCCATCGGCTTCAGCAGCTACCCGTCGGACATGTGTCCATCACAGACTTTGTGCCGGAATACACGCTCAAGATTATCATTGACGACTTCTTCGACCGCGTCTATCCCGTGCTTCCCATTGTGCACGTCGCAACATACCAAGCCGCCTTTGACGCGCGATGCTATGAAACCGACCCCGTATTCCTACGCCTGACCATATCCCTCTGTGCCGCCACGGTGGCGTCCATTCCCCGAAGAATCACAGTCTATGGCTCGTCCCTGTACGCCGATGTCGGCCAGATGGTCGACAGAGCATCCCAGCTCATCCTACTGAGCCGCCTGGGGAGCGAGCCCTTGTGGCAGGACCAGCCCACAATGGACACCATGCTGGTGTCGCTGGCCATGACCATCGCCGCTCTCTACGCAGGCCGCACGGCTTCTGGGTGGAGCTATGCCGGCGAGGCCATCCTCTACTTCCGAGCCCTGGAGCTGTACAAGAAGGCCAGCTACCTGCGCTTCACCCCCATTGAGGCCGAGATGTGCAAACGGGCTTTCTGGTTGTTATTCATCTTTCAGATGTATGGACAGCAGCGTGATCGATCCTTGATGAGATGAATGCTAATGCCGCGTAGCCACGACCGAATGTCGTTTGTCATCCCTCACACCGGCCTCAGCTATGACCCGTTGTCGACTGATTGGGACTTTTTGCTCCCGCTGGAACTTGCCGACGACGAGATTGGCCACCGGGCTCTGGACCAACTGCCCGGTCATGCGCCCCGCGATCGGCCGTTGCCCATGATCTCAGGCTTCATTGCCTTGATCAAGGTGTTCCTCTGCATCGTCGACCTCCTGCACAAGGCTTTCCCCGGTCCTCCACAGGCATACCACCTGTCCTCTGGCACGCTTGTGCCGCTTCTCCTCGACAACGACGAGCGACAGAAACCGAAGTTTCAAGGCTCAATACCTACGTTGGACTCTCTTTTCCACGTCATGACACGACTCAACACGACGCTGAGCAATTTGCCGCCTGAGCTTCGAATGCCACGCCGACGAGGTTCGCCTGCGACGTATGACGCCGAACGAGGTGCTTTACCCGCCGTGTCACCCCAATTTGACATCATGCGAGCCAACGTTCACATTACGAGCATCTACCTGCAATCCATGATCCTGGAAATGTGCCTCGACAAAGTTGAGCTATCTGACCACGGCGCAAGAGCCGGCAGCCAAGGGACCTCGCCAGCAAGCGACCCGGCTACGCCCGATACTTCCGCCCGCGAACAACTATGGCAACTGAAGGAATCTGTTGCCCGGGAGCTTCTTGACGTTGTGCATTACTGTTCAGCCTGGACGCTCGAGTCGAACGGCTCGTCGATGGTGAGTTGCCGCCGAAGCCTCGTATGGACTGTTCTTTGGCAGCCGATTGTTCTGACGCGAAACAGATTGTCAAGATTCGAGAGATTGCAGCCACGCTGCTGGAACGCAGCGAGGGCTCGGGCGTTCTCAGCGATGTCGAACGACGCAGCCGCGAGTATATCGCGCAGTTTGTCGAGATATTGGCAAACCTGGACTACGCACCGAGATCTCTGGTTGGTTTCCGATGATATTTGTCTCTTTCTTTGTGCACTGTAGCTTGTGAGCGCCCAGAGCGTGCCCTCCATCCAAAGCACCTGTTTCGAAAACACCATGCCATGCTTGAGACTATTCTACCCGCAAACAATCTGTCCACGAAGGGACGGCATTCAATGCATCATAGTTGTGCAACGTGCCCCGATGTCACCCCCGCGAAAAGCTCCGTCCCGGTGGAGCCGCCACGACCGAGTTCCACCCACCGGGGTCCGATCCAAGTGGGAAAGCTGCCCGAAAAAGAGAGCCATCGAGCCCTAACGGCAGCACCTCGCTGGGGATGAGGCCGTGGGTCTGATGGCGAAATCATCCAAGGGCGATTGGTTTAGTGGTATAACGTCTGCTTAGCATCCGACGAGGTCTTCTGATCCTGGATACTTGCTTGCTGAAGGTCGCGCGTTCGATTCGCGCATTGTCCAATGTTTTGCACTTTTGAATGTGTTTTTGACGTGTAGGCTCTGCGCACTTCTTTGACGTTTTTTCCACAGCATGAATGAGGCTCATGTTGTTGTTTGGCAAGACTAGATATGAACTGCTAAAAGGCCTGCTACATAATCCTGCTATAAGCCTGCTAAACAAGCCTGGCCGTAATGGCGATGTGTCTTACCCACCGAGAATTGATTTGTTCCGTTTCACCAAAAGCTTGGTCAATATCGTGGCGTGCCCGGTAGATTCGGCAGCGTTTGAGATGCTGGGGTGGTCATAGCCAGAAGGCGACGGACGACCCCTGGATCCAGCCAGTAGCGCCGGCACCATCAGACCATGTTCAGCGCAGCGTGCTTGCGTGCCGGGCTGTCGCATCATCTTCTCACGATTGCATGCTGGCAGGATCCCAAGGCCCAAGCAAGACGCGCCATCGCCCTGGTCCAAGTTCTGTCAGGGGTCGTGGGCGCAGCCACAGGCGGCATCGGACATCCCAAGTCAATGAACATTGGGCAACGGCGGCGTGCGCGTGGTCTGCTTTCCCTCTTTGCCTGCACAGCTACCAAGGTCACACTACCAACGTCAAAATATCTACCCCACCAAAAAAAAAACGACCTGAGACACCCTGACCCAACTCCACACTGCACCACTGCACCCCTCCATTCGTGCCTGCCCGTGCATCTTCTTGTGCTTCTGCTTGTGCAGAGCTGTGCCTGGACCTTTCCGTGATAATTAATTGTTCCACGCGCACTTGTTGTCTTTTCCCACCCCCACTTCTCACCAAAGGTACTCGATCTCGACTTCAGCTTCGACCTCGACTTCGATTTCAACCAACCTTCCAACCCAAATACCCAGCCAAAACGTTCCACCTCACGCCAAAGAACAGAGGTGTTGAATTTTCGACTGCCGTCCTCGCGTGAAGCGAATTCCGAACTGCCGATAGCCCTTTCCTCGGCCCCTCACAACCCCCCAGGTGTGCAGACGCCAGCGTCGCAGCGCCCATCATGGAGGACCAGCTGATTTCTCTGCTGAACGACGTCGCGCACGCCTCGGCCGAGCCTCAGAGCCAGACGAAGCGGCAGCAGGCAGAGATCGAGCTGCAGCGAACCCGCGCGAACCCCGCCTTCCCGACCGCCCTCGTCAACATTGCCAGCCATGCCTCCATTGACGTTGCCGTGCGTCAGCTCGCGCTGACCACGCTGAACAAGTTCATTGCCAGGAACTGGGGCCAGGACGAGGACCGCGCCGAGGAGCCCATGATTGACATCCCCGACGCCACGCGGGACTCGCTTCGAAACGCTCTGCTCCAGCTCGCGCTGAACGACGAGGGCGACAAGAAGATCAAGGCCCTGACCAGTTACTCTGTCGGCAAGATTGCCTCGTACGACTTCCCCGAGCGCTGGCCTCACCTCCTACCCGCCCTTTTTGCCGTCATTCCCAGCGGAACCGACGCCCAGATCTACGGAGGCCTCAAGATTCTCAGCGATGTCATTGACGAGAGCCTGAGCGAGGACCAATTCTTCTCCATGGCCCGTGAGATTGTCAAGGCCGTCACGCAGGTCGCCTTTGACGAGAACCGCCGCCCCAGCCTTCGCGCCCAGGCCGTGTCCATCTTCCGCGGCTGCTTCGACCTCATGGATATTGTCAAGGAGGACCACCCGACGGACGTCAAGGCCTTTGCCGATGAAGCACTGAAGCAGTGGTTCCCCTTCTTCTTGCAAGTCCTCAAGACGCCCCTGCCCGACGCCCCTGCCGCCGGCCCTGGGGATCTCCGCCAGCCCGAATCGTGGAATGGCGTCATCTCCATCAAGATCCAGTCGGTCAAGACGCTGCTGAAGATCAAGAATGTCTTCAGCAACCTCATGACCCCGCAGAGCGTCGACCTCTTCTCCACTGTCTGGTCCGAGCTGAAGACGCTGCAGACACCCTACGAGAACCTCTACATCAACAACGCCACCCAAGGCCGCATGGAGGACTCGGACGCCCTGCCGTTCACTCTCGATTACCTGGTCGTCGAGGAGCTGGACTTCCTCAATCAGTGCTTCAGGGCGCCGCCCGTTGTCGCCGAGCTCGCCCGCCAGTTGGAGCAGAGCGCCACGTCCGGTGAGCCCTCCTGGATGGTCGAGGTCATGAGCATGCTGGCTTCGTACTCTCGCATCGGTAGCGAGGAGCAGGGCATGTGGGACATCGACTGCTCCCTCTACCTGGTTGAGGAGACGTCGGCCTCGGCCAACTACACGGCGCGTATTGCCGCCAGCGACCTGCTTATCAAGTTGGGCGAGTGGTACAGCCAAAAGACTGTCGACGCCGTCTTCGCCTACACGCAGACGCTCTTCTCCGGCGACAAGGCCCCCTGGAAGACCCAGGAGGCTTCACTCTTTCTTTTCAGCATGCTTCTCAGCGATTTCCACGACATGGACAAGTCCATTCCTTCTCACATCACCGAGGCCTACCTCGCCCTCGTGGACTACTCCATCAACCAGTCGGAGGAGCCCTACCTCCGCGCCCGTGGCTACCTGCTCGGCGGCAACTTGACCCGTGCTGTCCAAACCCCTGCCGCGCTTCTTGACCGTACCATTGCCTGCATCACTACCGAGGGCGAGGAGGTCGTTCAGCTCTCCTGCATCAAGGCTCTTGAGTACTTCATGCGCTCCGGCAGAGTCCCTGCTGATCGCCAGGTACCCATGCTCAACGCCATCTCCCAATACATGCAGGACAAGGACCCCGATGACCTCGAGGCGTATGAGGAGCTCGTCGTGACTCTCGCCGAGACCATCCGTCTGGCCATCAACCTGGACGCTCGGGTCGCCATTCAGGCGCAGGATGTGCAGTCCGTCGATCTTCTGTTCCACATTGCCAAGTACGCCTCGTCCAACTTCCAGGCCCTCATGCTGGTGGGCGAGGCTTTTGAGGATATTGTCCGTAGCCTGTCCGACTCAGCCTCCTACGCGGCCCTCTGTGCCAAGGTCCTGCCCACGCTGATTGCTGCCTTCAACACGGCGGCCGTGACGGAGAACGACCCCCTCGTGACGGTAAGGCCCCACACCAAGTGCATCAAAGCTGGGCCACGCTGATCTTCTTCTAGACCGCCGTCGAGCTCCTGACCGTGCTGATTGAACACGGCTCGGAGCCTCTGCCTGCGGGCTTCGTCGCTGCTACCCTGCCCAAGTTGAACAAAGTGCTGATGGACTCCAACGAGGGCGAGGTGCTCCGGCCAGGTTCCGAGGCTGTCAAGTACCTTTTGCAGCACGACCACCACCAGGTCTTTGCCTGGAACGAGGACGGCAAGTCTGGGCTCGAGGTGTGCCTGCGCATTATCGACCGTCTGCTCGGCTCTTCCATCGAGGACAACTCGGCATCCGAAGTCGGCGGTCTCGCTGTCGAGCTCGTGGAGAAGGCCGGCAACGAGAGGCTCGGGCCCTTCCTTCCCAAGCTGCTCGAAGCTGTCGCGACGAGGCTCGCGTCGGCCGAGGCTGCGCAATTCATCCAGTCTCTGATCCTTGTGTTTGCGCGTCTGTCTCTGACTGGTGCCCACGACGTTGTGGAGTTCCTCAGCCAGATCCAGATTAACAACGAGAGCGGCCTGCAAGTGGTCATGAGCAAGTGGCTTGAGAACTCTGTCAACTTTGCCGGCTACGACGAGATTCGCCAGAACGTCATCGCCCTTTCCAAGCTGTACTCGCTGAACGACCCTCGCCTGTCGCAGATTCAAGTTCGCGGCGAACTGCTCCCGAGCAACGACGAGGGAAAGATCATGACGCGTTCGCGCGCCAAGGCTAGTATGTGCCATGCCGACTGAACCCACAGGCCCGAGAACTACGACTGACTGGAACTGGCAGACCCTGACAAATACACCATTGTCCCCGCGACGCTCAAAATTCTCAAGGTCCTCATTGAGGAACTCCTTTCCGCGTCGGGCGTTAACAATGCGTCGACAACGGCTGCGGCCGCGGCTGCCGCGGCCCGCGAGTTTGAGGACGAGGCCAACGACGACGACGGCTGGGAGGATGACCCAGACACGCTCGACCTCAGTCTCGGATCCACAAAGGACGACCTGCTCTCGTTTATCGAGGCCTCGGGCAACCGCCAGCGGGACGACGAGACGCAGGCGTACCTGACCGAGTTCTTCCTGCGTGCCGCCAGAGAGGACGTGGCCAACTTCAAGGAGTGGTACGGCCTGCTGAATGCCGAGGAGCAGGGCAAGCTCAACGAGCTGGCGCAGTCGGCGGGCCATGCATAGTGGGTCCGGAGGGGGGAGAATAGGTTATGCGCTATACGCTATAGACGAGAGTAATCCCGGGGAGGCATGCAGGATGACGGACAGACGGACAGAGGGATCAAAATTTGGAGAATATGCTTTAGCCAGCGTTGTTGCCGGCGTCGCGGAGGGAGGTGAGATCAGGCGCTGACCATGGTCACGCGTACAGGTGCTTAGAGTAGAACAGGTCTAATGAGTTTGAGCGATGGGACATTTTTGCAGTAGACATAGCGGAGACAGCCGGACGCCAACGATGACGAGCCATTATGAGCATGCATGTGTATTCGTTGGGGTTTGTGCCTTCTGTGACGTTTCTGAAGACTTTCACATCTGCTACGTATTGGTTATTGTTTTTCTTCAATAAAAAATGAAGAAAAATAAAAGGCAGTCTTTCACAGTATACATGAGCAAACGTCAATTACTGAGGTCTGACCAGCTTCACATGGCCCATTTGTCGCGACCGCGGCCTTCATTCAGCGCTAACCACCTTCGGCTAGCGCAAGGCAGTCTCAGGCCGAGCTCACAGCAACTGTGCAACTGCCTGCTGATGTCACACGATCAGAGCTCCCAAACGAGAGCGCCTGCTCCCAACGAAAATCAGCCGAGAGCAAAGGTGCCTGCATCTCACCGAGACCACGTCTGTCGACACACCTCACAGCATACCACACCTCACAGCATACCTAACCTCAACTTTTGACCCCCTCTGACATGCTCGTCAAGACCTAGCTCCGTCTCTTTGGGCTCCTCCCGCCCTTCACGACACTGACGCCAGTCCACGGCGCCCCGCGACGTCATCAGCCCCCGAGGTCTCGCAGCCCAACGATAAATCCAACCGAACAACGAAAGCCATGGCCGCCAACGAGGCGCCCGCCGCCGTAGGCCGCTGCTTCGTCTGCCTGACCGACCAAGACGAGTCCGCGGGCGAGGAATGGGTCCACCCCTGCCCGTGCTCGCTCGAGGGCCACCAGGACTGCATGATGCACTGGCTCGCCGAGCTCGAGCGCGAGAACAAGCCCTTCCAGTGCCCCGTCTGCAAGGCCGCCATCTCCGTCGACGAGCCCTTCGACCCGGCCGTCGCCGTCGGCAACCGCCTCCACCAGGCCTTCAGCCGACTGTCGCCGCCGCTGCTCGGCACGGGCCTCGCCATCGGCACGTGGCTCGGCCTCGCGACCTACGGCGACGTCGCGCTCCACATCTTCGCCGGCCCCGAGGCGCGGTTTCGCTTCCTCAACGACCCGAGGCAGGAGCACGGCGCGCGGCTCGGGCGCTATCTCGGGCTGGGCGCCGTTGCGCCGACGTTGATCCTCTCGCACTCGATTCCCGGGTTGGGCAACGTCATTTTCCTGCCGCTGGCTGCGCTGGTACGTTTCGCTTTGCTGTGACCTTGTAGTGTTGAATGTGACTGACGGACGACTAGTTTGGAACCTTTCACATGGCCCGCGACGAGCACTTCTTCTCCTGGCCGCCCTCGCCCGAACTGGTCTGCACGGCCTTTCCCTACGTGCGCGCCATGTACAGAAACCTGTGGCGCGAGTTTATTCGCCCCTACGAGAACAAGCTCGACAGGAGGATAGCCGGGCTGCCGGAGCCGGAGCCGCGGCCGGATCAGGGGCAGCGGAACGGTGGGCATCATCATCACGACCATCATGATCACGATCACGACGACGAAGGCGGCATCGCGGGCATGCTGGACGCGGCGATCAACCTGCTTGACATCCCCGAGGTGAATGTTGAACTTCAGGTCGAAGAGCAGATTGTTCACGTCGGCGACGACGATCCTCGGCTGGGCCAAGAGGGGTTCCGGGTAGAGATTCACGAGGACGTCGAGTTTGACATGCCGGCCGACGGTGAGCAGATTCCGGACCTCATCGCCGCAGGAGAACAACGACACGACGAACACGAGGCCGCGCCTGCACCGAGGGTGGCGGGCGCAGCAGCAGCGCCTCCGCCAATGAACGATCAGCGGCAGTGGAACTTACACGCGAGTCTTCGTGATGTGGCCAACGCCCTTGCCAGCGCGCTTCTCCTGCCGGCCATCTCGTCGGGGGCCGGCGAGCTCCTCCAGCTGCTGCTGCCGAAGCACCTGACGACGCTGAGCGGCAAGTCGTTTGGGCGTCCTGGGCTGCTGCAGCAGACGTGGGGCAGGAGCTTGGTGGGCGGGTGCATGTACTTGGTGCTGAGGGATGCTTTCAAGCTGTACACAAAGTACAGGAGGGCGGTCAACAGGCCGCTCCGAAAGGTGCGAAATGTAGACAGGAAGAGGCCGGGATCGTTGTGAGGTACGCAGGGGCATGGTAGCGGGCGTTTGTGATTTGATCACGGCGGAACAGTGTACAAATTCAGATGCAAGACGACAAGACTCTCTCCCAAGGTCACGAATACAGAGGTTTCTCTCTCAACAGACAAAAAGATCCGTGATACTCGTGGTTGGGTTGGTGGCGTAAGGAAGTGCTTTGTTGCATATGATGCGGGGTGACGATCGTACAATGCAATTAAGCAGCTCATCAACACCCCCACCTTCCCGAACGTCCAACGTTTGGAACCTTCCAGCCCACCAAACCGTCTGTTACTCGTCACCGAGGCGACTTTAAAGAACCAGGTCCAGAAAGAACACTGCTTCCTCGACACGACTGGCGACTTTGGTCTTGACATCATCTGCCAACACCATTTTCACATCCCACAAGTCTCACACAATGGTATGGTTCATTTCTCTCGAAGTGCCCCCCCCTCTGATGCCAATCCACAGCTAATTATTTGAAGGCCCAAACATCCCAACAGCGCCTGGCGCTCGCCATCTGCGACTTCCTGTCGACCTCGGTCGCCGACGGCACCCTTCCCGCCGACGACAAGGACTCGATCGATGTCGCCGTCCAGTGCATCGCCGACTCGTTCAAGATTGACCCCAGCGACAAGCAGGCCCTGACCGACGCTGTCGGCACCCAGAACCTCCAGCAGATCTACGGTGTGTACGAGAAGCTCAAGAAGTCTTCCTCGTCAGCCAACACGTCGACGACCGGCGCCAGCGCCTCGGCCAGTGCCGCCGCCGGCAGCACTGCCGCGCCCACCGAGGAGCAGAAGAAGGAGGCCGACGCCCTCAAGTCCCGCGGCAACGCCGCCATGGCCACCAAGGACTACGCCTCGGCCATGACCTCTACACCAGGCCCTCGCCCTGACGCCCGGGAACGCCGTCTACCCTCCTCGAAAGGGGGGGGGGGGCGCACTCGGCGGCCCGGGGACCAC